>NW_014040414.1:4038-8644 GCF_001186125.1 Sphaeroforma arctica JP610 | reverse complement strand
TATATATATATATATATATATATATATATATATATGTATATGTATATGTATATGTATATGTATATTTTATATATATTTATATTATATATTTATATTTGTTATATATATATTTATATATATGTATACCAATACATATATTTAGGTATGTAGTATATATACGCACGTATATTATATACGTATATATATATATATATCTATATCTATATTTATATATGTATATATATATATACACACATATCTATATATATATATATTCATATATATATGACATAATATACCTATATATATATAAGGTTTGAACAATATATTCCATGCTGTCTTTCAAAAATCTGTTGTTGTACTTGATAAATATTTTTCTGTGTTAGAGATTCCGAAAAGAATAGAATCATAGACTCATTTCCTTATATATTATTTTTTAAATTGATTTTTTCTAAACATGTCGATGCATACAGATAGAAAGAGCTATATAGAAAGTAGAGTTCTCGAACCTTTCTGTTTGTTCTTGAACCATGCTCTCATCCCATGATTCTTCGCTTTTCATTTTCAGACATTGCAAGTATTCATTGGGTTAGATTTCATACTTCGGCCTTTCCGCATTGACAAGATCTCAGGTATTGACATCGAATTATTATTCTTCGAATCTTACAGAGTGAGAAGCTTCTGTTGCGCCAATATAGCGGTTCGAAAAACGGAGGCTTTCGGTCCAATTCTAGTTTGAATGTGATGGCTGTATCGAATAGTACAGATGGCAGCCATGAATCCGAAAATGAGCGCCTTCGTTTAGAGGTTGAATTTTTAAGAAAGAAGTTGGCAGATACCCAATCTCGTCCTGAGTCCTGGAAATTTCCTGTTGCTTCTGAGTGTGACAAAATAAAACTTGACAATTCTTCGCATGGTATGGATTCCAATGGAAGTGAAGTTATAGTAAATCAGCTTTCAACGATGAAATTGATTTTGGCCACACGCGATGACGATCAGATGCGTCAGGATAGTGACGTAGAGGACGATGCCACCACAAAAACAATCATAGCCCAACTCAGGGAGCAGTTGCAAACGCTTAAGACAGATGCTGCACAGATAGTACGGGTCCGAGATGATATCAGTGGCCGCTTAAAAGCTTCAGACATCCAGCTGAAAGAGCAGATAGATACGAGCGCAAAGAGAGCCACTCGAGTGACTGGACTAGAGCAACGCGTGCATGAGAAAGATAAAATCATCGACGAGCTGCGTGCAGAGTTGAGGGAGTTTATGATCGAGGCAGAAGAACTTGTAGCTTCGCAAGCTAGTCTGAGTGCCGAATTAGAGCAGAAAGACGAGGAGATGGAGTTGCAAATGGAATCGTATGCAGAGGCCTTGCGGGTGAGTTTGAGTATTATTGCCACACCGGTGTACGGGGTCGATCGTTATGATGTATTTAAACTGTGCTATCATATTTATTTTCATCAAGAACCCCCTGTTCGAATAGCAATTTATCGTGATATGGATTCTACTTGTTGAGTCCACTTTGGGTAGAGCCTCGTGTAGGATTCGTCTTGAGCAGAGCTTGAAAACACTAACGAATTTTTACACCGTACGCCTTTATGATATCAGCTCCAAGCTCGTGAACAATTGTCTGCGGCCTTATCTCGCCAAACCACTCTCGAAGCCGAGCTGAACGAACTTCGAAAAAAGGTACAATATCGTACTATTTTCGGTTTCGCGATTTTAAATCGTCGGCCAAAGCCATATGTCGTTTTTCTCAGTATCTGGCACAGGCTGTTTCTAATCTTAGAAAAATGCATTCTGTATAATGGTATGCTCTAGGTTGATACAGAACCCGCGGGCAACATGAACGAAGGACAATTAGACTATCTGCACCACATCGTATTCAAATATATGTCGGGCGTCCAGCAGAAGGTTTGTAAAAAAATTCGCTTCGGTGGCTTTGCATCTCGTGAAAATTCCAACTCGGATTTAATTGCTGAAATTAACACATTTTAGCATTGTTAAAACTGCGAATAGCTAATTTTACTTATATCATCGAACTGTTCCGATTCCTGCTTCTTGCAAACTACTTAGCAACTGGTGCCGGTCATAGCGACGATCTTGAAATTCACCGCCGCTGAGATGAAAGCGGTGATGCCGCCCAGGTGAGAGCCTTACGATGACAACCAGACGACTAGGACAGCATCAGTCCATACAACCAAGCATGTGGGAACTCGGAAAAGGATGAGGGAGGTATCTATCACACAGGGTGTCGGATTCCAGTATTGTATTCACAGCCGTGGTCGTGACAGCAATTGTGCTGATGTGAAAGGCGGCGCGCAAGTCTATTCGATGGCGTTCTGTCTGGCCATGAGTTCGGCCAAGAAATCAGTGCCTCCACCCCCTGCAGCTGGCGTCTTTTTCCTTGCGGCCACTCTGGGCGGGCCTCGTGCCTGCCACGCGAGATATAGAAAACGCAAGTGTTAGATACGTATGATACATGCGTATTATGCATGGGTGTAAATACACTTAAAGTCAGGGAGTGATTGGGCTCGCTGTTCGAGCCTCGGCCGTTGTGAATTGCCTAGATCGCATCCACCAGTACACAATCTTGGTGTCGCACTTTCTTCCACACACTATCGGTGTTTCTCGCCACAAACGCGAAGTAAACAAGCAGACATTGGCACAGACACGCAAATATCATGATGAATAATGGATTTGGCTGTGGGAAACGCGCACAGAGTGATGCTGAATGTACCTTCTTAGGCAACGGTGGATTTTTCCTCAATTCCTCCTCTTTTTTGACCGTCTCGTCAATGAGCAAGCGGAGGCGTTCTTTGAACTGCAGGGGCGGAATGTTGAAAGTAAATTAGACGCTAACTTAACACAATAGTTCAGCAATCAACATCGATTTGAACAAAGCAATATATAAAAGGTACACTAATCGGCTATTTCTGTCTGATTTCGCAACATAAAGCAAATAATACTTGCATCGCTCTGCACATCCTGGTCGTTTCGGAATTTGGGTAGTTTGTGATAGATAGCTCGCAATTCCTGCGAGCTGCACCCCTGGAGAATGAAAGTCTTGAAATCATTGACGTGTCGGTTCATCGTCTGTTGAGGATCTGCGTCGATCAATAGCAGCTCGGGATTGCGTGCAAGTCGTTTTCGGATGGCTGTATTGAAAGGAGATGAGAGGCAATAAAGATCATCAATTCCAGTATATATGTTCTTGTCGTAGTGAAAGATGGTCAGATTCTTAACTCGTTGTCATCAATTATCAATGCAGATTCGAGATGCTTAAATTTTGAGTCAGATGCAACGTAGACGTGATAAATGCAACCATGAATGAACGTAAATGAATATATCTGCAAACCTGGATCCGTGGCGGCCATCGCCGTCGTGTATTTCCCTGTGAGTGCCGCAACGGCTTCCTCATTGGCAGCTTTGTTATCGGTGTGCCAATCGTCGTACTCTTTTTTGAGCTGCAGATTCAGATCCAGGGACAATAAAGATTGAGCGTCTTTGAAAGTAAAATCTTCATAGGATAGAAAGTCGCTTTCTCGATTTTGGGCTCAGCCAAGATTCTCCTAGTCAGGCTAAATACCAACATAAATATAGCTCTAGAACGTACCTTTGCCTTGAATTCGGGCAGTTTTTCCAGCTCCTGCACCAGTTTCTCGTATCTAAATTCGAATCGAGATTACAGGGAATAATATGCGTCAGTGCGAGTCCACGACCAGATTTCTAAGCTGATAAACAAAGACTTCGATGGCATATGAATATAAAGGAATACAATGTAGTGCAAGACAAGTCTTCGCACAAACATATACACACCTGATATTCGCATCCTCAACTTCCGCACTGCCCGCATCTTCGCTCATGATTATGGCCATAAGCTCGCCCATTTCCTTCTGCACTTCATCCATGGTGCGCTTCGAGCCACCACCACCGCCTCCGGCAGCGTTCCCCGCGTTCAAGTTCGACAACATGCTCATAATCTGATCCAGTTTGGCCAGCTCCTTCATCTTTTCCATCAGCCCATCGACATCCACGCTTTCGTGCTGCAGACTCATAACACTACCCGAGCGTGTAGGCGTCTGTGCTCCAGACTCAAACGACACCAACGGCTGATATCCAGCGGGCATCGGGGGTGGTGGTGGTGGAGGTCCGCCACTCGCAGCCATAGGTGGAGGCGTGCGTGCACCCCCACCCGTCGAACGATACATGGCATTGAGCCGTCGCTCGCAGTCCAGCTCCCTCTCGGCGATGAGGCGGTCTTTGCGTTCCATCTCCAGTTGCAGTCTCAGGATCTGCACCTGCATGTCCTGCTCTCCCACACTCGGCGGTGCGGATGGCGCAGCCGTTGCTGCTACAGCCGCACTCATTCCCGGTGGCGGTGGCGGAAGAGGTGGCGGTGGGCCACTGGCTGCGTGTGCGTCAGAGTTCAGTTGGTGGGGGGAGAGGGCGGAGGTGGTGGTGCGCCAAAGGCTGCGGGTGCGTCAGAGTCCGTTGGTGGGGGGGAGGGGTGGTGGGGGTGGGGTGGGCCACGGCGTGTGGGTGCGATCGGAGTCCAGTTGGTGGGCGGGGGGAGGCGGTGGTGGGGTGGTGGGTGGGGTGGGGTGGGGTCGGCCGACGGGCG
>NW_014040414.1:0-3616 GCF_001186125.1 Sphaeroforma arctica JP610 | reverse complement strand
TGGAGGTGGGGGTGGGGGTGGACCACCTGCTGTGGGTGTATCAGATTCCATCGATGGGGGGGGAGGGGGGGGTGGGGGTGGTGGGGGTGCACCCGCGGTAGGTGGCGGTGCCTGTGTTGGGTCTGCTTTGGGGGCCGGTTCAGGTGCAATGATCGCAGGTGGGGCCGGGGAAAAGGCCCGGCTGTCCTGCGAATCCGAGGACGCGGTTGCGGTGAGGGGCGTTTGTGAGCCCTGGATGGAGAGGGTGCGCAAGTGATTGGCAGCCGCGTTGTTGGCCACAGACAGAGATGTGAGCTGGGTGATAAGCGTCTCCAGATTGATCTCCACGGCACTCAGTTTGGCGAACTGTGGCTTGAGCGCCTCCATTATCGACGCGTGCACCTTCTCGCTTATGCGTGTGCTCAAAGCGTGGTCGTCTAGAGCCGCACGCTCTGGTACTTGATGTCGAGATGTCGTATGCCTGGTCTCTCCGCCCGATTGTTCCGTCGTGGGACTCAAGTTTGACTTCATGCTGGATCTGCCAGGTGGTGCATCGGATGGGGGCTTGCCTGAGACTGTTCGTCTCATAGCTGAGTTTCTTTCGAAGATGGCTCTCTTTCCTGTTAGCGTGGACTGTTTTGGAGGATATATAGCAATGAATAGAGGGACATACTGCATTGTTTAACGTTGCATATGCGTGGATAGGCTAACTGAATTTCGCTTCGCACAATCCAATAATTTGACATCTCTAAAGGTGAATGGCAAGCACAAAACGCATCCTCATGAAGGATCAACTAGAGCGTCTCTATTAGAATTAAGTTACGAGTGTCGTTGTAGGATTTTGTCCCATAAAGTCACGTAAACGGTAGGTGAGCCAATACAAAAACGACCTTGCAATACCTCCACCGAACAGAATGTTTTAAAACACAAGGAAAACAGAGACCACTGCATTTTACACAGTCGCTTTCCATAACACGTCACTTGTCTACTGAGTTGACTTTGCAGGCACGATTATGAATATATCAATAGGGAACAACATAAGTTCCAACTCACCCGAGTCGTTGTTACCGGAGCTTTTGGCGAACCTGGCCCGTTTCTGAGTGCGTCGACCTCGCGCTTCATCGCCGCTTTCTTCCTGAACTGGTCCTCAGTTACCTCCACACCCAACGCCTGCTCGATATTCTTGATATTCGTCAGCAGCTCATCTCTCTGAGTCACCAGATCATTCTTTGTTGCAACCTTCTCGGCGGGGCAGTTCTCAATATCCTCATTGATCTTCTTGATCTGCTGCTTCATCTTCCATGTCGTAGTCATGGCCTGCTGTTTCTTCTGCAATACTGCGTCTGACACATTCTTGTACGTGTCATCCAGATCATCATCGTCGTCGTCACCTTCTTCATCCTCTTCCTCGAGTGTCTGTGACACATCCGACGGCGAGTCTCTTAAGGGAATGAAGCCGCTGGGGTCAATAGCTGTATGCACAAGCCGGTCGGAAGATGCAAAAGGCTCGTCATCAGGAAGATTGTAGGGATAATGTGCAACTGTAGCAGCTCGCTACGAAGAGCAAACTCTAAGCCACAGTATATATAATCCAAAAACAGAGCACACATGCTTGGCACATCATACAAGCTTCCCATAGCCAGCACTATGCAGACCACTGCTCAATACATACCGATCCCTTGACGCGCGGGGCGAGGGGGGGGCAAACCACTAGCACTATTGCGACGTGCTATCGAAGCCCCATCAGAATGCATCTTCTTCGTCTTCTTCAGTGTCAGTCTGTCAATAAAAGTTGGGGTGACATGATGTTGTATCAGATAGCTTTGAGTCAATATCAAATATGCAGGGCGTGTCAAATAAGTTCGAAATCCATGCAAGTGGGGAGCTGTCTAAAATTTGACTGCCATTCCGCTCTCCGTGTAGCCTGGTACCATCACGAGATTCGGTCGCAGTGGTAGTCTAAATTAATTGTCCGATCGAATGTACACATTTTCTCCAAAATACTCGTATGTTAAAATTATCATAGTGAATGGATCCTTGACATACCTCTTGTAGAATTTGGAGTAGTCGCAACTGACTTGCAGACAAAGCTGTCCGGCTTTCGTCGCATCCCTTCTCAGAGTGGCGTGTGCTGCACGGAACAAATGCATGGATAGCTGAGGGTTTTTTTTTGTTGCAATATACCTAGTGCAATTTGGACACACACGAGTATGAGTATGCGCGCAAAATACACATGTCCACGTTGAGATAGCCTAATGAGAGTGACTGAGCTGGTTACCTTGGCGTTCAGAGCGGTGTCTAAATGTGCGTTGAGCATTCCAGGTACATCAGTGGGTCGATGAAATCGAGCAAGTCATTAACAGTGCTCTACTCACAACAGCATTATATACTTTAGGTGCAACGATGTAATGCACGCGATCCTAAGACGCACGCCGTTTGTATACTGTTCCTGCAGCGCCTAAGTATATCAGTTCAAACGGAGTTTTTTTTGTATGCGAGAATTTGATCGGAGAAAGCAGCGTAATTTGACTAAAAATTGGTCACTCACAATTTCGCTTCAGCATCTGTCTGTGGTTGCCGGCCATATCGTGCAAGTATTTCCACATGGGCTGAGCCTCGGCCTGAGAGCTCGCCTGAGCCAAAGGTGTGATATTCAGCATGATGCTACCCACCTTCACTTCACTTGACTGTTTCGTGCGTGTGTCAGTCTTGACCACCATGAGCGTTGCACAAAGCTCGATGTCATCCGTGGTATAAATGGGGCTGTGGATAAAATTGACTGTAAAGTGAACACTTTACATACATTCGTTTGTCGTGTCCATGCCTACTCTTATATGTTGTCAGACGATAACCTTCTCTGACGTCCTTACCTATCTTGTCGAATCGTATCGTATTTAAAGGTACACCTGTCACACTGATATATCTACAAGAAACGGGTCACAGTAACATTTTTTAGCATACACATACACATTATTTTTGAAAATATGAACACAGCCCGAGCCCTTGTTATTTTTCGACAGAGAGAGTGACAGTATTTGCATGTTAGTCAGATGTTTACCATTTACAGACGGAAGAGAAATAGAAAGTCGATAGTGGAGAGATTAACTATGGCCCAGTTCAATGTTTGCTGGTTCCACAAAAAGTCCGGAATACAAGGCGTCAAATTATAGAACTTTCGGATCCTTTAACCACAAATCAACCTACAAACAAATAGGAACGGACCTGGAGGCCATGACAATATCTTTATAGACGGCCACGAGCAGCTCTATGAGGCTTTGCGGGTCACTTACTAATTAAGAACTTCATTCCACGCGGGATGCTTCGGATCATCCGCATATTTTGTTTTTACTATCTCATCGCTGTCCTCACTGGAGAGCTGTAGAGAATAACAAGAAAGAGTTAAAATAATACATACGTTGGTGCCGATAGAGTACTAAAGCACACGCCCTTCTGGCGGGCACCGCTTGCAACAGTTGCCATTGTCAAATCCACCTCCGAAATTGTCTCTGGCACATCACTAGCATGAATCGTAATCCTAACAATATAATGCTTTTTATATTGATGATGCAACTCATGTTTGCTTACAAGCCTGTACGATAGAAACTGGCGACTATGTACAAGGCGTAGAATATATATA
>NW_014040415.1:127789-134398 GCF_001186125.1 Sphaeroforma arctica JP610 | reverse complement strand
CGTTGTCTTTCGTGCATTCACATCAACCGTGTCGCACCGAACCTGCACGGTTTATAGGTACTCGTGATTTATAGGGTAAGGTTAGCTGACTCAGTACACACGAAGCAGCATAACCTTTTGATCGAACAGGAGGCATTAAATTAGTCTCTTCAGGACACTACGTCGCCCTTCCAGACACTACAATAAGCGACCCCGATGCAGCCACCGCAGAGAATCTCGAGTCCGCTCACGCCTCCTACACTGGACAGCCTCTCGACGGACAGGCAAACTCTGCACGCTCGAATCCTGAAACTGCCAGTCACTGCTTCAGGCAGTGGAGGCGAACGACTTACCTAAGACCGAGGTACTAAGAGGTGTACTAGAAACACTTCAAGCTACACATGATTCGCTCCCAGTCGACAAGCACGAACCACGCGAGCCAAGGAGTTGGCCTGAATGGCCGTTCAATCGATACCAATTGAGCGATGTAATGGAACGAGACACCAGAGGGGCACTGTTAAAGGCACTGATGAACGCTCAGATATCCAGCCTGGATGAGGCGTGGAACCGTTGCATTTTCCTACTTTTGAAAGATTCGCTGGGCTCCCGCACGTATGAAGGGACCCTACAGTTCCACGCAAACTGACCTCTCATGGAAACACAAGAGTTGCTGCAACTACTGAACCCTGATATTCAGGAAGCACAGATACGCAGCGCGGCTCCTCGTGCCAACCGTCGACCTCACACCACGGACGGCCCTCGGTTGGAGAAACTATCTCAGCATCATATATCGCAGACGACACAGTGACCAACACAGCCATGGCAACAGCGCACACAGACTTCGTCAACAGTCACAACGTGTATTGGGTGCCAATCGCAAGCGCCTACGACATATTCCCCAATACCGAAATTGCCGCGCGGCGAATACACAATCGAATCACGATTCGCGACATCAGACTACTTGTTCCGACCCAACCGCGAGTCACCAGGATTCCCTAGGGCCTCAATGGGGGTGCCGCAGACATCGCAGACATCGCAGACGTCGCAAACCCAGACGTCGACACAAAGAGTGACACCAGACACCCCCATCCAACCCCTCAGGTCCATGCACTTTCGTACGTAACCGACGGAGACACTCCGACTACGGCAACAGACGTACATGTCAGTGCGTTATTGTCAGGCGATTCCGCCACGGAGGAAGAGAACGACGATTCTAACCAAGATGCAAGGGACCACGAGTGGTTAGCAATATCTAGCCAGCCCTGAGATGTCAGGGTGTCCGACGATGACGTATCTTTGACATTTATACAATCTACGCACTCGGTATTGGCGATCAAGGACAAGTTGTTTACTATAGACCAACGGGTTTACATTCAGCTGCAGCTGCTGAATGGTCGTACTCTCCAGGCACTAGTGGATACAGGTGCGAATCGTAGCTGCATCTCGCGGGCATCCGCAGTCCTTGGCAGGCGAATGTATCCGACATCCCCTGGTTTCTAATTTACCTAACAGGTCATGCGGTACGGACTCTGTGACTGGGGACGGCGGAAGTCTTTCCTATTCGCTATGCCTCAGTAATCACGAAGGTTCCACTAGAACTGTTGAACCTTCTTACAGGAATCGACATCATACTCGGCGTCGATATTATGCCAGCTCTAAGGATATATCTAGGAGGCCTACAGTCACATTTAGCGCCGATCGACCCAACTAGACTCGACGAGCTGCTAACAGCGATCTCACGACGCCAAGCACCCAATATGATGGTACCAACGGACATACGAGATCAGTTACGCGTTTGAGCTTGACAACAACGCCGCCATCATAGATATCGCACGTTGTCGCCTGAAGGGGGGTGATATAGCCACATTCGTAGCCCATGATTAAACTACGAACATGTGAAAATTGACACGCAACTTCGTGTCTGACCGTTGGATTCCATACTTGGAGGAGCAGGTACAGAAATGGCTGCGCAATCTGATAGTTAAGAAAAGAACCACGCTCAACATCAGTGAACTCCCGTTGCTAGCAGTCCACACGTTTAAGAAGGTGAGGGTATGCCTCTGTAGTCAGGAATACCCAAAACAGTGTTCATTTGGTATTTGAGATTATTTTAGATTCCGTAAACTTGGTTTATCCGATCAGAGGTTTTAAGCGGGCATTGCTCGTGGCCAAGTTTTGGGTCATTAGTTCAGGATTGTTAATAATTGAACAACGTCTGCTCTTGTAAGAGAGGTGAACGTTGAGATGCAGTTATTAATAGTAGTTACCACATTTTCAACTACTTAGTACGTTGTTCACTAATGAGACAATTGAGACAATCTCAAAATTAGTTTAGGGTAGAGAATAGGGAGGGAAAGATGTTTTTTATTTATTTTTTGTGTTAATAAATTTTAGGCTAGTAGAGACGGCATCCAATGACGAACCTTTACGAACAAGTTTACCAACTGACGTTGAGGCGCGATGGAGGATACAAAGAAGCGAGTGAATCCATATCAGCACTGTTATCGGATAATAGTAGTAGTTCAGATAAGATTTACCAGAAAATTACATTAGAGAGTCCAGTGACATTGAGCAGACGTGTCCACCAAGAAAACCGACATGCCAGACGATAATTGACGACCATAATGCGTGCAGAACATTTTTAGAGGTACACCGATTCATAAATGATGCGTATTGGTTGAAATTGACCCGAAATAGAGGAAGGATAGGCAAATGGGTCAATTCAACCAGGAATCCACACGAGTATATATGTTCACGACGCCAGATCAACACCAGTGGACACATGGAGACTTGATATCGACGAAGTATACGAAGGATCAGTCTGTAAACACAAGATATGTGGGTTGTAAGGGAGGTGTGAAGTTAAGTGATATGTGCGATACATGTGTACATGGTTGTGACGAGAATCATTTCTATCAAGTGTTAAGAGGAGAGCTCCGTGAAGGGCTGTAGTATGCAATACAAACCCAAAATGATAATATGTATATATAAAAACGACACGAGACATCATGTTGAGTACGGTAGAACAAGAGTTTTGAAAGAGAAAGAGCTGTAGGGTAAAAATAGTAAGTTTATGGTACAACCGTGAATTAAGGATTCGTTTAGCGATTAGGCGAAATGGCAAGACCGCTAGGCAGACCATTTGAAGAACGAGACATTAAAAGAAGGTTGGCCAACCCTATCAAATAAGTAGCAGTAACCAGTATGTACTGCATGTAGGAATAATTAAGGGGGCAAAGCTTAATATAGTATGTGATATAATGCTAAGCTTAGTTAACGTGCCAGTTACAACATGGTATGAGAGACTGGATCGTGTCCGACGAAATTACTACATTTAAAGTATCCAGTATAGTGTAAGGACGATGCAGTTTGTCCGTGATGGGTGTAAGTTAATAAGTATGTCAAGTAATGGGAACTCATGGACAAAATGACGTTCATGAGCCATCTCGGGCAAGGCGGGCAGTATCAGACATATACTTTCACGTCATAACGTCATATGTATGCCGTCATACGATCAGGATTGGAAGTGTATAGGACAATATGTTAGAGAAATCGTTAGAGAAGTAGTAAGAACGGCCAGAGGGCGTAGGAAGGAGGTGTGCGACAGCACCACACACTGCGATATGAGCATGCGCGTGCGCGAACATGATGGAGTTTGATGGAGAGTAAGGAAGAGTAACAAACCTCGGAGTACTCAGAACCTGAGTAGAAGTAATTAATCCTCTTTAACTAGTTGAGATCGGAGAAGGGCAAAAAGAACAAAGCTCTCGGGACGTGGGGATGTAACTATCTTAATGCTTTCGATCCAGTTTTTGCACTCTTCAAACTAACAAGATCAAATTCTATTACCATGTCTCTGTACTCCGACATAGTCGCCACCAGCAGCACTTCTCTTCCAGCACCTCTCATGGCGTGAGCAAGATGACGTTCACCAACGAGGGGCAAAACGTTGGAAGACGCAGAATGGACCTCACGCTCCGCAAGTGAAAGGGAACAGGATGCTTTCTATCGGGCAAACCCAGCCATTTGACGTCGAACTTTCTTAGCAAACCAACAGAATAACCAACACGAGAATATAGCAGGAACCCCGAGTGAATAAGAACACACTTCACGCCCTGTTACGGATATGGGAAACAATACGAGTAGTTTTCGGCGACCTTCATCTTCTAAGCAACATTTGAACTCGGATCTTCGCCGAGCACAGACGAAACTTAGGACATGAATCGTAATCCTCCGATCCCGCAGGCAAAACGTACACGTAAACGAGGCAGCAAGAATGAGGGTACTCGTAGACAAGCGTCGCAATAGCGAATGTCCGATTTGATGCGCAAACAACAGGAGTTGTTTCAACGATCTGAACAAAGTTTGCAGCATTTGCAGCCGACTCATCCTCCCGTTATCTCCGGAGAGTAGTGGCATCCCAAAGTTCCGCATGTGTGGTCGAGGACGACAACGTCATGGTTTTGGTTATGAATCGCCAGAGAAAGATGGGCAAGCACCTTCGAGAAAGTCCTGCTCTCTCAGTGACTTTGTGCAGCAGCAACAGCGCACAGCATAGAACCTGCACAGGCAAGAGGCGTTGCAGAACCTTTGGGATCGTTACATGGGGTCGACGCTACAAACGAAACAACAGAATAATATATTCGAACAGGAGGCGCTACAGGAAACAATATCGAATCCAATAGATAAGGCGATAGTGACTCCGGACCCTCTACCGACTATTGAGATGATTTCAGAGCACCATCAGGTGCTCCACGCACGGATGTTACAGTTATCAGGAGTTTTGCCGCGCAATAGAAGCGAATGACCTTGTACGAGCGCGAGATACTACAGGCTTCAGACCAGATTTTACAGCAAGAAGCTATCATTGATTTATAGACATCATCAGAGTTGGCTCACTCTTGCTTAACTTACTCCTGAGAGCTGAGTTCAATCGAGAGTTGATTAAGTTTCTCAACCAACTCCTTAGAGTTGAGTAAGTTTCTCAAAAGCAACATTCTAAAAATAGCTGCGTTCCCATGTGAGTCACAACCTATGCGGAACGGCAAAACCCCTAAAACGGCGTCATGTGATCAACGTGAGATTTGGTTGCAGAGAAGTAGAAATATAAAAGTATCGAAGTGTTAAAGTGCTCTGCAGAAAGTTTCTCATACTGACCATATCAGTTTTTACCCTGGCCAGTCCGAGCGGCTGAACACTAGCACAAACACCTTAGGTATAAAACCAAAGGTGGGGTCAGAAATACATACATACATTTGCATTTTATTTTAATGTCTACTAAATTATACTTTAACAGAGCCCTGCGGGGAGTAACACTCCGAGCCACGCATGAGTTCCGTCCGGTTAACAAGTGCGAGCCGTGAGAACCACGTAGCCGGCCGAAGTGACCATCCAGCCGTTATCATTTGAGAAACATCATGGAGCATGACACCAAGAGGCACTCCTCAAAGCAGAAAATAAAGCTCAGGTCTCATGTCACGACGAGGCATGGAGACTACGATGGATTTATAAACTATTGAACCACTTCAAAGTAGACCAATCAACTCTGGACTACATTAAGATCAATCACCAACGTTTAGTCTGTAGAGCATGGAGAATAGCTGAAAGGTACGAGACAAAGGATACAATTTAAGCGCCGACATTGACAAATCGTAGACCACACGAGGCGGAGGGTTCAAGAACTTAACCGACAAATAGTCGTCCGAATCCTCAAACGACACAGCGCAACAGTGGCGACACAACCCCAGATATCTACAGCAGCAACGACATGTGTGGGTTGTGAGACACAGGCCCCACTACGCCTTCGACACATAACGAAATATCATAACTCGAGATATTGGTATTGGACTAATAACGATTGTACGATCATGTCGGTGCGTTCGAACAAGATTAGTCTCCCCTGGACGGATGCATGAATCCACCATGGAAACACATTCATATCCCATGGGTACCACGTGCACCATTGTTCGACTTATTCAGACACATACTTCAGTTGGAGCCGGTCCTAGTACCTCAAACACCACACATATTCTTAGAATATGCCAAGTACGCGTGCGAGAAGACGCCAGGGGAACACACAGTAGTAGCATGACTAAGACTCCCCAATGCATTCTCACTGAATCCAAACTTGTCACGGCAACTCGGGTATGCGGAACCACACCACCTACCGTACGCTACGGCTAATACCGAACACAGGGACAGCCAGCATTCGCGCAAGCAACACCAGCGGAACAGTTGCGACGCGTACAGTTCAATCTGGCGCACCATGAATAGGGTCGTCACGGGACAGCGGACACAGTTACACACTTCAACAGGATCGCTATGTGGGGCCTGCGGCGCTGGAGTTAACTACGGAGGTGATGAGACAATGTGGCGAGTTTTTGGGCAAAATACTTTACGAAAAGGTTTTATCCGATGATTAGTATTGATATACATTATCCGTGGGACCATATTCGAGTCAACTACATCCATATGCCAAGGATATATCGGCAAAAGAACAGGTTTATCCTCCACGTGTTGGATGTTATGGGCTAATTGTTCGATCCTCCGCGCTACACCTGACAAGTCGAAGGCGACGATGACGAAGACGCTAGTAGAGATCTTTGGTGAACACGGTTAGATGGAACTTTA
>NW_014040415.1:111331-117149 GCF_001186125.1 Sphaeroforma arctica JP610 | reverse complement strand
CCATCGAAGTTTACAGATTTCCTCGTAATATACAGACAGATATGAGCTCGGAATTTACAAACAAGATTGTGAAATCCTAGTAACAGGTAGTGGGGATGAGTTACAGAGTGTCACCACCATACCAACCAAGTGTGCTTGGGGCAACTGAACGTCGCCACAAATCGATCTATCCGTATGTGCTGTGAGGCTATCTCGCCGCAAGCATGGGACGAACGCATACCGTTCACGATGTTGTATCAGAACCTCCGTATCTCCCGTATAGATATGAGAGTGCACCCTTCAGTGTGTCTTTCGGTCGTCGGCAAGTACCTTTCACGGACTTTACTGACGCTACCCCAGAATCTCAAACGTCTAGATCAGCTACATGACACACTTGGCCAATGTTGCACAAGATCACGATGAAGTACGCGGACGAACTGAAGAAAACCATCGATCGCCTACACACTCCCGATCTGGTCCACTTTGCTGAAGGGGATGTGGTGATGGTAAAATCCGAAGGAAGAACGTCGAGGCGATACATCTATTGTTTGGATCGTTTGGATCGTATGTTGCAGTTTTAGAACTGTTAATAAATGAACAACATCTCACCCTGTACGAGAGAAGAACGTGGAGATATATTTATCTTGAGTACTTACCACACCTCGATATGAGGGCATTCAATAGGTTGGTTTCAGGGGATCAGTTCCTTCTTCCGAAGGTGAACGAGATAATATCGAGATTGAAAAGTAAACTTATTACAGAACGTTGGATATCTCAGCAGCCTACTATCGATTACGAATCCACCCGGATTCCCACTATTTGTTGAGTATCACACATGGTCGACATCAGTACTCGTTTACGTTAGCACCTTTTGAACTGCACGTGCTTACCCAGTAATTCCAACGAAGACTGAGTACAATACCTGGTGGACTACCCGTCCACCACTATATCGACGATATAGTTATCGCTAGTGATTATTACGACGAGCACTTTGCCACGATCAAAGAAGTGGTCCACCGGCTTGCTTATTATAGCCTCAACTTGAATCCGGATAAGTGCTGTTTTGACATAGCTGAGGTGATGATTCTCGACAAGAGAGTTTCGGCAGCAGGGGTCGATATTGAGTACGAAAGTCAGGTAAAGCTACTGGACTGTCAAGTACCTAAGCGTCACAAAATTCCTTCACGCGCATCTCCCCAACTTCGCGCATATCGTTGCGCCTTTGCGAGAATTTTGCAAGTTGAAACTGAACAAGATCATCGAGGACCGATGGGAACAACGGCACACGAATGCCTGGACAGAAATGAAGGAGATGATTACCAACGCATACGCGTTACACCTTCCGGTAGACGACATAAGTTACCAACGAACCCGCAAAAGAGTTATAAAAAATGTATTGTACAACTGTGATTCCGTTTGTATTTTTGTTCGTGTTAGCACTGTTCATGCTAAACTGATGCTGTCGGACTTTGCCAACCTGACTCTATAACTATTTTGTTTGCAGAGTACAACATGAAGATACTCAAAACCAGCGAAACTTTGAAAGTGTTAGACAAGTATACTGTCCCACAATCTAAGGCAGTCAAGCATTTTGACGCCACATTATAGGCACACGCAGGGTTGATACTCAAACCATCACATTTCAAAGGACATATGAAACAGTATCAAACCGTACATTGTCGGATCACATATAGCAATTGCAACTGTTAGATTCTGTAAGAGACATTCTTATGAGTGTTCCAGACATTACATTTGTAGTGTATAAACTATATGTATTTACTTAGAAACCGATGTTTCTATGTACGATGGAAGTTACTTAGCACTTGGTAACATGAAGAGAGTTTATAGGTATCTGCCTAGGTGGGATGCGTTTGATGCTGCACATATGAATACTATTTTCGGTGGTGTACTCTAATTTCTCACCACACACAATGCTGGAGTTGGTTTAGGTTGTCAGCTGTCTCGACAGCGAGCAAAGAGAATGAGCCGTACTGGAACAGGTTCAAAGGGCTCACTGATATATGTTTTCTAGATATGTCTGCGTACATCGTGGATAAAGAAAAAGGCAAGTACTTCCTTTAATGCTCCTATACAGATCCCGATGTTCCTATGTACGACGGAATCTATTTTGCACTTGATAACATGAAGAGGGTTTATAAGTATCTACCAAGGAGCACATATGAGTATTGTTTCCGGTGGTATACTCTAGTTTCTCACCACATACAATGCTGGAGTTGTTTTAGGTTGTTAGCTGTCTCAACCGCGAGCGAAGAGAATGAGCCGTACTGGAACAGGCTCAAAGGGCTCTCTGGTATACATTATCCAGATATGTCTGCGTACCTCGCAGATAAAGAAAAGGCAATTATTTTTGGATTCTATGGGGACGATACCATGTTTTAAGTGGGGTAAATCTATATTTGAAATTCTTTTATACAGAACAAGTATTTAATAATTGTAAGTATATTCGTGTTTTAATAGGCATTCATCAGAGCGTCATAAAGTCAGTACATCAAGCTCAAGCTAGAACTTGTATACTGCATATCATCAAAAACGCGATGAATAGAGGTCTACTTGGCAGAAATGATATACCAACTCATCAATCGACAATTGCAATGCCTATAGCAGCTATCGAATAGGAATACAATTTTCATGCTCAGGTAAATATTTATTGAATACAGACGGAACTCGGAATGGGCTGTCTCTTGCACTTTTATTCTGCTTACTTATCTACTTACCTATGAATCTGAGAGTTAAATATCTGCTCTCTTATGAATCTAAGAATATCAGACAACCACGAACTTGCAGAGAAGGTTATGGATTACATTGAGAGCCGAGAGGAAAAAATTGCTAGCTATTGTTTAGTGGAGGCTCGTCGAGAACAAAATGCAGTCTTCACTTATCCAGAAACGTATGTAGTTGGTAGTGTAGTCCGACTTGTTAATCGTCAATCGACATAATTTTGATGTATGTCTAAAACTAATTAAGTTGAATTTATTTCAACCTTTTCAAATTCGAAGGTGCTCTTCTCTTGAGACGAGGATATACAACAGCTATGGTTTGTCTATGGTCAAATAACTCCCAATGTAGTAGGTATGGAAGCAATTCGTCCTCTACTTACCAGTAACTTGCCTTGCCCCCAAGAAAAAAAATAGTATATACATATCATCCACTAAAAATATCTACCTTTCATTTTTGACAGGCAAGCAAATTTTGTACACTTGGATATGAGAAGTGCAAATATAATCGATAACCTAATACTTTATCAGTTAGGCAAGTCAAAGTGAAGCAAAGCAGGTATACACTACTGATACCAAATGAATCATGATTGATCGACAAGGCCGTTATCACATTCATGTCTTATAGTTCGTGTACAATGGCTTTCACAGACTTAGTATCTCAAAGCTACAATTGACATATGTATAAATGTAGCATCTAGAGACCAGATTATCAAAAGCCAATCCAAAATTAAAACCGCAGAATAATCAAACACTGCGTTTTGGGTCCAGATCCAAATATTTCTGATATTAGAGTCATCAGAAATGTTAGCGGTAGAATCGGTTAGCTTAAACCAGGACCCACGTGTGAGAGAAACACTCAAGTAAAAACCTAAGTCTAGTGAATTAGAAAACACAAGCAAATACTCAGCTCGGTTTTCTCGGACTAGGGACTTTTCTTAGCTAAGATAACCGTACTTGATATGAGGTCTACTATTTCCTTTGATCGTACATTTCAGCTACTCTCTACACTCTGCACTTTTAACAGTATTCTTATAGACAAGTAAGCCAACACACTCGGTGATACAAACACCCTACAAAAACAGAGATAGGCGTGAGAATATTAAACTAGCAAATAAAAGGGGGGGAAAGAACTTTATTCAACTAGAAGTTATAGAGGCTCACCAAGCTCAACAACAAGGCGAAGAGGATAGTCAGGAGACTATCGCAAGATATTAACAAGAGGAATGAAAGAAGACTCTCGCTACGAAGCGTCCCCAACGCAAAGAAGACTGGAACGAGAAGAGAAAAAGCCCTGCCGACTCCAGAGAAGCCAGTAGAAGAAATACGGGTAATTCCCTAAGTGAAAGTGAGTCACAAGGACTGTGTTCTGAATTAGTAGATAAAGTTTTAACCTCAGCTGTCACTGTGATTAATTTACCAATGTTGGGGAGTTTAAAGCGTGATTATAGAAATGTTGTAGAGTATAGAGAAAAGCAGAAAGGTACGAGCCAAGGAATACAATAGACCTCTTCTCAAGTACGGTAATCTCAGATAGGAAAAGTCCCTAGTCTGAGAGAACCGAACTGAGTCTTTATTTGTGTTTTCTAATTCACTAGACTCAGGATTGTACTTGAGTGTTTCTCTCACACGCGGAGTCCCGGTTTAGCTTACCGGTTCTACCACTAATATATCTGATGACTCTAATATCAGAAATATTCCAATCCTGATTCCAAAACTCAATATTTGATGCTTCTGGGTTTTGGGATTTGGATTGGCTTTTTGATAATCTGGTCCCTAGATGCTACAACGTTCCCATAACACAATACAAGTCCTAATACGAGTGAATCTATTGAGATTTCAAGTTCAAAATAAGTACATATTCCACGGGTGCTGAGGTACAAGGGCTTAGAGTTAATAACAAGGTATAGGACAAGGCACAAGCATACGTGAATCAGATTACAAAACACCCAGAGATGCTAGCACTTATCTCATTTATTAGAAAAATCTAGTATAGATGCCAGATCAATTTAAAAACAAAAAGTATTCACAACAGTTCAAGCCAGTCAGTAAAGACTACCACAATAACACTGCACGAACAGTGTAAACCGAGGCAACAATAACAAATCTATACAAGAAGAGAAGGGGAATATGCCAAAGGAAAGACATAATAAATCGTAAAGCAACATCTTATATAGTAGACATAAAAAGTCTTTTAATTATCAATAAGATACAAATGATATTCAGAACCAGAACAGATATTACACACAGACACACCACGACTGGTACAAACATTGTGAGTCAAAGGAGCAGCAAAAAACTATAGTCATGAGAGAAAGGAACACGACTAGGGAAGGACATGCTAAATCATACTGCTGTAAGTATTGAATCATAGAACAACAACTTGTGTGTAACTTACAACACCGATGAAGTGTGGAAGTAGTTTGTGGTCAGAATACAAGTACTTAGATTTATTTTATTATTTTAGGTTTATTACAAGTTTTACAGTTTGTCAGAATAATCTGATAAACTGGGTTTTATGGTTTTGCTGGTTTTACAGCACATGACTAATGACTCATTTTAAGAGTCATTCATCTTAGGATTACTGTTTATAATTATTAATAAATGAACAACGTCCCCCTCCCTGAGGAGGGAGAACGTTGAGATACAGTTATCTAGCGTATACTTACTACATTTTTAACTTACCATAGAAGTTGTTAGTTTATTAGTAATTAAAGGGAAAGCTACAGAATAAGAACTAGTCAGTAGCTGGCATATTTTTTTTTATAAGTATAACAATTGAAAGACAATACGAACAAAGAATGTCGCATCAAAATGAACGATTTAGATTATCCGGTCGTTGTACTAACGACGTTTGGACAACGAGTATGAAGAAAGAATCTACTAATACGGGTGAAACCGATGAGCGAACATCACAATCAAGTACAACATTAGCCAGGGTCAACAAGGAAGGTCTCAAGACGATCAAATGACGAAATCAGAGAATCAGCCAGAATCCACGGATAAGTAGTCTTGTGTGAGTACAGGTAGGAAGGTTGTTTTCAGTGTGAGACAAGTACAAATCGAATCGCAAGTTAATGAGCTTAAATTATATTTAAGAAGAT
>NW_014040415.1:91749-100730 GCF_001186125.1 Sphaeroforma arctica JP610 | reverse complement strand
ACGCATTCTGTGCCCTGATCCGTCTGTATTACTTGTAGAAATGCGATCAAATGCTGCGCGCATTTTTTTCTTTTTTGATATTGTGCCACATTGGCATCTAGTTGTTGTCGTATTGACTCCTCTAGATTCTGTAGTCGTGTTTCTTATGGTTGTACCTGGTGCACTGACCGTTGTGTCATAATTGGTGAGCTGGTTTTGTCGTCGCCCGTAGTACACATTGAACCTTGGTGGTTTGTGTCTGCGTGAGGAACGTAGGTTGTGGCCCATTTGGACAAATGGGAGGCGTGAGCACCAGTTGCCTGGATTTTGTTCAACAAATTTCCGTAGTAAAAGGATGAGATCCCTGTGCGAGCGCTCATTCGCTCCCATTACTTTGGGTTGATACGGTCTGGGCACCAAGTGTTGTGACGGTGCCTGCTCAATGATTTTTGAGAGTATATCATTCACATATTCTGTGCCCTTGTCCGTCTGTATAACTTGTGGAAATACATGCTCACACATGATTGGAACTAGTGTTCGTGCAACAGTGGCTGCCGATTTGTCCATCATCGGACTAGGTATAGCGTATGATGAATATACATCTAGCCATACCAGAACGTACCTGTTGCCCCTATTCGAGTCTATCAAGGGAGCTATGGTATCCTATGAGAGACTACAGTAGTAGACGTATTCCTATATACGCTAATAACGTTTACGTCGTCAGCCCGAGAGTAATTTGAGACTTGTTCTCAAATTAATATAAGTATAGGTGGGTCAGCCCGAGAGAACGGAAGAGTAATTTGAGACTTCGTCTCAGATTATTATATTTATAGGATACGGGCCACCGGCTAGCGGAGAGCCGAGGTCCGAGACTGAGTGTAGTAACAGAGAATATGAAATATTTATTTCTCGAAAATATATCCGAGTACTAAAGTGTTCTGCATAAGGTTTCTCATACTGATCATATGAGTTTTTACCCTGGCCAACCCAAGTGGTTGAACACTAGTGCAAACACCGTCAGTATATAACTGAGGGTGAGATCATAAATAAATTCATTCGAATGCACCATACTTTAGATACACTAGCACTTTACTATTAGTCCCCCACATCGCACGCTAACACCTGTCGCCCGGGAATGCGGCGGTTATTGATTGTAAATGGTGGAATCCCTTTCTGAGAATTTGTTCTTGAGACATGGTACACAGCCCTCAATATTCCCTTTTTTCTAGACCATGTGTGGCCATCTAGTATGAGCTTGTTCACTGTTTCTTCGACAGTGTAGTGACCCATTGTGTGGTATTGAGCTATGAGTGTGGCTCTGTCTTCACACGTGACTGGGTCTAACTCTGCGGGCTCGTCCGCGATGTGTATGGGTACAAAGTTCACTGCAGGGTGCGTTAGTTTTTGGTCAAAGTATGGGGACTTTGTGCCTATCTTGGCTACTAATGTGACCCCCCATGGTGTTTTGCCACAGGCTGTTGTGCCGTTCTTTAGGAACGTGTTGTTTGTGTTTTCGTTTATTTCATCTGCCCACTTTTGTAGAAGCGCGTTTTGTTCTTTGGTGTAGAACTTTGCAGTTTGAGCATTGTGTGCGGCTGCAAATAAATCGATGGTGATTTACCAAACAGGCCTTCTGCATCTTGAAAGAATCGTGGATGTAGTTTCCAGTCTATGGCAGATACTAAGATGGGCATGTTTGTTTCTAGGTCAGTGTATTCCTGACCATTGTGTATGTGCTCATTGGCTACTTTCAACACATTCGATGTTTTGATGTTGAATGTGTATTCGTGTAGTCTTGACAATCTGTCAGCAACTTCATTTTCTTTGCCTGGCACGTGTATGATAGTGAAGTGGTGATGAAATGTTTTCGCTGTCCATTTCGCGAGCATGGGATGCAGCGTTTGCTGTTTGTTCATCTGGCATAACGCTTTGTGATCTGTCCACAATGTTATATCGCCGCCTTTGATGTATTTTGAAAATGTTCCAGACTGTATACGCGTGCTAACAACTCTTTAGTATTTGTCCCATATCTTTGTTGTGCAGGGTTGAGACCTTTTGAGAAATAGAGTATAACTCTTCAGACTCCATCTACGATTTGGAACAGACATCCTCCTACGCCATAGTCACTTGCATCGTTCATAATCTGAAACGGTACTCCATCTACTGGGTACGCCAAAGTTGCCGAGCATACAATGACATCATTGAGTTCTTCCCATTTCTTAACGAGCTCTGGTGTCCAAAGATTGGCTATATTTTGATTCATTTTGCCTTTCATGAGATTGCGGAAGTGTTTCGTTATGTGTGCCAACTGAGGTATGTGGTCTCGCATGTAATTTGCTAGACCGACTGCTCGATGTATGTCACGTTTGGTTCTTGGTAAAGGCCAGTCAATCATGCGTTTCTGTTTCTCTAGGTCTGTTTTGAGCCCTTGAGTAGTCACTTTGACGCCTAATATATTGACTGCCTTGACTGCAAACGCACACTTGTTGTGATTTAGCCTGAAGTTGGCAGCATTAAGTCTTTTGATGATTTCGCGTACCGTTTGTCTATGTTCTTCTTCTGTCATACTCGCGATGGCTATGTCATCTACATATACTTGTACCCCTTTAATGTCAATGAGGAGGTTGGCCATCACTCTTTGGAATTGTGCTGTTAGCGAGTGCAGTCCAAATAGAGCTGACTTGAATGAGTATTGTGCCCCTCTCCATGAAATGGTGAAGAAGTGTTGGCCATTTTCATGTACTTTAAAGTGGTGGAAGCCTCCTGTTAAGTCCAGTTTGGAGAAGAATGCGCACCTTATAGGTTGTGGATAACTTCTTTCATCTTTGGTAAACCGATTTTGTCTTGTTTATGTTGATTGTTTAATTCTCTTAAGTCCAAACATGTGCGGACCTTCTTTAATAGACCCATCTGTTCAAATTCTCCTGTGGATAGTAGTGGCAGGTTCACCTGTGTGGATGTTGTTCTTTTGTATATGTGTCCATCTTTGACCCATTTCTGAAAGTTTTCATCTGTTTGTGGTATGTATTTGTGTGGAACAAAGTTCACTTTAACATGACGAATGTTCGTTGCTTTAACCTCTTGACTTGGTATCTCTACCACTGAGCCTGGTAGATTGCAGTGTACATCTGGTGGGATTTGCCCATTTTGTTCTAACAAGTCTGAGAGTGATTCTCTCCTTCCTGTTCATGTTCAGGGTATTCTTCATGTGGTGTAAAAAGTTGTTCCCATTTGGCATCTGTTGGTATTAGTGGGTTGATTATCTCTGCTAAGTATATGCCCAAGTATGGTAGAATGTCCATTCCTAATAGGGTTGGTGATTTCTTGTCTGGAAGGTCAAGTACCTCGAAGCAGTTTGATGTTTCTCTGCCTCCGTAGTTTATATCACATACTTCTGTGGAGCCTGTGCGTTATACTCTTGCATCTGATTGTGCGAGCTGTATGTATCCAGGTTGTGCTTTCACAGATAGGTATAGTTCAGTTACTACACTTCGGTCCATACAAGAGCGTTGTGCCCCTGAGTCTATTAGTGCATTGTATGTGGTGCCTTTGATTTGTATGTCTATGTACAATCTGTGGTCTCGTGGATTTGGAAGTAAAGAAAGGGATATGTAATCAATATCATTCGCATTTATTAACAACGTTTCTTCATCAGTGTGTGCATTCACAATGTCTACCATGTTTATCATGTTAGCCTCCGACCACCCAGCTTTTCATAGATCTTCATTCATCTCTTGCACCCTATTGCCATTTATAATAGTCAACTGATCAACATGAACTGTTTGATTCAGTTACGCTTCTCGAGCTTCTGCCTTTAGGCGGCTATTGTTCGCTTCGTTGGGGCACTTGCTGAACGCATGTGGTTAAGGGATTGTACCACAGCGTGGGCAAGGTCGTGGTCCTCGCGGTGCTGGTGTTTCAGTGACCTGTCCCATGGGACGACCTCTGCCCTGTCCTCCTTGTGGACCTCCACCTCTTGGTGGGCCTCCTCCTCTTGGTAGACCCCTCCCCTCCCCTCTGAGTGGACTCCCTGGAGGTATATTCAGTCTTGGGCGAGTGGCTCGCGGTTCAGGAACAGTTGCATTTCTCGCTCTTTTTTTTTCACGTTTGTGATTAACTTGTAGTATTGTTGCCTGTCTGATCATGTCTTCGGTGAGCTCATGAAATACCTTCTTTGAGATGTCAGATAAGTGACCACTGCTCCCGTCCGGTTTTGTCTGATCAATTTGTCTGTTTCTGCTTGTAAACCGTACATGACTAGTACTTGGTAACATGATGCTTTGAGGAGTTGCCAATTGATAGCTTCTTTCTCTGTGCCCTTATAACGCTTCTCCAACTCAAACATTGTGCGACGCAACCGTGCTGCTCGTACTTCGACAACCATACGAGTGTCCTAGAAGTCGTTGAGTCACTTCTCTAGTAGATAGTCTACTGGAATGCGACGTAGGTTGTCGATGATTAATATGTTGTAGTTCTCCACATCAGTGAAGTCTTGCCAAAGCTGCGCGATACTTCGGTTGCATCTGTCTGTCTAAGCAGCTCTTATACTAGTGAGAGGTATTGTATCAATGGCATGTCTGTGCTCGCAAACAAGTCTTTGGCTACAGATACATACTCAATTGTGTCACGACAATCAGCCATACTGACATACTTGGCTACCGGCCACTTAGGGAACTCACTCGTCTTCAGTAGTTTGTTCAGTTCTGGTTCTGAGGCTTTGTCCCCCTCGTGAGATCTAATTAGAGTTAACTCGCTCATAAAGCCACTGATCGCAATGCACTCATCGTGATCACTTTTGTCACAGTTCTTCATAGCTTTCTTGTATAGCTCTACTAACCACTCATCTATTACTGAAACTATTCGCTTGGGTTGTTGTTCATGAACTGCTTTGCGCAGTTTGTAAATTCTCTGATGTCAATGGGATCGTCCGCTGTCTGCGCATACAACTTGTCTACTAGTATATCTACTACACAGTAGTTGCCTGCATAGATGGTCTTATCCAAGACTATGTTGTACTTACTCGTCGCGGGATCCATTGGAGCTCTTGCTGGTGTGGACTCATCGTCCATGTGCATGCCCCTTTTTCCATTGCGTGGAGTGGTAGTACGAGACGATGTCTGTGAAACTGGCATCGTGTCTGCTTCCACTGGTCGTGTTCTGACAGTGCGACTTGTGCTCCCCCGTGTGTGTGTGCGACTTGAGCTCACTTGTGTGCGTAGGCTCCTTCGTGCTGCGCGTGTTCGTTGGTATGGCACAGACGTCATTGACTGTTCTGCGTGTGGTGCGAGTGGGGTATGGTTAGGGTGTATTTGTTGTGCATCAGTAACCATTATTTTCTTTGTGCACTAGTACTGTTGTTAGATCAACTCTGTTTGATTACCTGTATGTGCGTCCCCGTATGGCATGTGGTGACCGTACTGATTGTAGGGCCTTGTACTTGAGTCGCCTGAACTGTTCGTGTTCGTTTTATCTGGGGTTATTTGGAGGATTTTTTGGTTTGAGGGATTAAACTTGGGTTTATGATGGTTTATCCGTCGTAAACCTGGGTTCTCTTGTTATTTGGTTCCTGGAAGTGTAAACCTGTAATTTGAGTTTATAAGATTCTCTGTTATATTTTTATTTTTATTTGAGTCTCGGTGGTGTTCCGAACTTCTCGTCCTGTATGACTTTGAATTTGTGCGAAAGAGATATGATTCTATCTGCCTCCTATGTTTATATAAACTTTCCAGTATTCATTGTACATATGTAATACCACTTGTATACGTTTATACAGACGTACTATTATATCTCTTGCGGTCTGTGTTGTATGTGGTGTGCATACGTCAGCTTATACCCGCTGCTGTGTGTGATGAACAGACGTATTGGTGTAACCTATGTCTTATGCCTCAATTCTTTTGATGAACAATTGTGATCGGTCCAGGTTATGTCTTGTGGACACCAACTCTTTGTCGAAGCAGTTGTACCTTTGTCTTGTGCGTGATATATTTGTTCTGAAATTATGTATGAACCATTTCTTTTAGTTTGTAACTGTTATTGGTTTGTGTGATTCGGATCTTCAATGTTAATCCCCCCTTGTTGCGTGTTAATTTTACTTTGGATATGCATGTGCACGTGTATGGCGGTTCTGAGTGTGAAAGGTACTGTAATGCAACCTTTGTGCTCTGTGTGCTTTGTCTCTGGTATAAATTTGTGTGTGCAATTGCCTGATTTGAGACCTAAGCTTGTGTTATTTTGATGTCTTGTGCGATTTGACTGTTGGTGCGATTTAAGAATCTATGCGATTTAAAGAGCCTGGTTTACCCAGGGATGTTTAGTGCTCTCTCGCTTTTATTCGTTTTATTATGTGTGCGCATGTGAATTGCATGCGCGTACTATGTATGCTTCTCTGAATTTAGAGAAGACTTCTTAACTTCTACTCGATGTGGTTGCATCAAATACTTGAATTCTATTGATGTGTCTTTATTGTTCTATACTGTATACGTGTACATACATATGTTCTTCTCTTGGTCCCTTCCTATTGTTGAGTTCTGATTCATCTCTGGAGTTGAGTGATCTTCTTCCTTGTTATAGGATGTTTGTCCTTGGTGATTTCACCTCTGAAGTTGAGGGGTTTATTTTATGTGCATGTACTCTGTTGACTTTCTATGAATTTTTGAGACTGTTGTTGTCTTTAACGAGTGAGACTGTTGATGTTCTTAGTGAGTACTTACTTGATTATATTTATGGGTAAGTCTGTCGTGGACTCCTGTCTCTTTGACTAATGTGCCTGTCAATTGCATTAAATCTCAAGGAATTTGATTGTGCTCGTGCACTGCTAATTTATCCTTTGTTTACTCGCACGTGGGTTGTAATTGAGTGTCTGTTTGCACTGCGTACTATTGCTCTCAATGTGTGTAGTGGTTATACCCCAACTATTGATTCGCCCTATGTGATTCCTAGTGATTCGTCAATTCCTGTACCTAAATCAGGTGATTGTTATTCTCTGGTTTGTTAGTTTAACGTGGCTCGTTGTGGAGTATCCAGTCGTGCTTTGTGTTTAGATTAGTTTTGGAATAGTATCATCTATGCTGAACTCTTCGTGCTCTTGTTCCTTCGCGTATACTGGGGATTTCTCGAGATTTCTTACACATGCGATTTGGTGATGAGTTGTGCTTGTGCTACCATTGTTTTCTATGTGTTCGTTGTTAGATTGGCTTTGTGTAAGTGATTGCGCGAAATTGCGCTACGAGATCTGCACCTTGCTTGTTATTGCCTTCTTGTTACTTGCTGTGTTATTCTAGTATATGCTAATGTGTTGTATGTAACGTGTTCTCTCGTATACTTGGATGTATTTTACACTTTGTGCCTATTGCAATTCTCACTAGTGTCCCTTGGGTGTGTCTCTTTGTTTAGTGCACTCTGTATGTTGGATTTACTGGTTTTACAAAATCATGTTTCCCAACATTGATAAATCATTCACTTGTGACACTTTTTTTAACGTGGGGAGACCTATTCTTACCTCAGGTTCACGTTCACTCGTAAATACCTGATCTGTTGGTCTCTGTATGCTTCCGTGAGGTGTCTTTAAGTCCTTCTTCTTGCGTTAGGTCTTTCTTCCTCGTGTTAAGTCCTTCCTTCCAGCAGAGTCTGATTGACAATCCCGGTTATTGAACTCTTCTTTCACTTGTTGGAATTCTTCACGTGGTCCTCACGTATTAGTTCTATTCTTATGATAAATAGGTTCTAATAAAGCTTGTTTTTCTTAAAGACAACTTTTTTATTTGTTTGTTATTGAGGAGATAATATTCTTGTTCCCTCTTAGTTGCCTGACTTACAGTGGTAAGGATATTGTTAAAAATGTAGAGCAATAGACCTCTTCTCAAGTGCGAATCCTACAGCCAGGTAAAAGTCCTAGGCTGAAGGACTCGCATTGAGTCTTTATTTGTGTTTAGTATTTTCTACACTAGACTCAATATTTACTTGAGTGTTTCTCTCGCACGCGGGAGTCCCGGTATCATCTACCGGTAATCCCGCTATATTTCTGATCACTCTATCATCAGAAATATTGGATCCTAGATCCAAAACTCAGTATTTGACAATCCTGAGTTTTGGGTTTAGGATTGGCTTTTCTGATAATCTGGCCCCTGGATGCTACACAAACAGCATCCGGAGCGGATTTCTGATCGAGATAGACACTTGAGGACGCTGATGCATGTACAGGAGGCCACAGAAATCATTCATCTTATTCGTGGACAACTCCGTCAACTTCGTGAATTTTTCATGGCGAACAAATATTGATTTGTCCACTGCTAATGACACGGTCCAGACGGCATCGGGGGTTGAATTGTCTTGAACAGCAAGTAGCGACAACATCGCAACCGCAATGGGCTCCTCAACACCCAGCACAGGAATGGACGACACCAACTGGCTAGTTACCTCATAGCGGGGTGGACGGGATGAAGCAAATCAGCCCAGTGAAACGCAAAATAGGCCGCACGAGACCGATACCTCAAGTGTCACCTTACGATAATGGTCACATAACTCGTAGAGAGAGGATGTTGAAACACGCTCAAAATCGAGCACAATAATTTCCGATTCGTACTCAGGATTCGACAACTGTGGTGAAATCTCTTGGAACCAGCGGATATGAACTTAGCGATAGACACTCTCCAGAATATGTCGTCGTCGGCAAACCGTTTCTTTGATGCATTTCGCAGAGTGATGAAATCTTCACGGCAACAACTTAATCAAGGCCAAGTAGCAGCGAATTTATTTCATGACAAGCTACAACGCCATTGTCGTCCACGCTCACCAGAAGAGATGACAGAAAATCACCAGAAGAATGCAAATGTTTCGATTGATACGCTTGCATATTGCAAATACTTCCCTATTCATCACGATCGTTACTTAGAGGACCCGCAGGAGGTGAAACGCTGTAAACGATCAACGACCACAGAGTCGGGCATCACTGAGTCCACTGCGGCAGAGATAAAGATGCAGGTCTTCCATCTTACCCAACGAAT
>NW_014040415.1:81191-90374 GCF_001186125.1 Sphaeroforma arctica JP610 | reverse complement strand
CAGCTGGGTTTGCATAGGGCCTTACAGAAAGAAGGGACACCTAAGGCGCTATTGATTTTTTTGTGGAGAACGAACAAAAATTGCAGTCGATGTCGTTTCAGGAAGCTACTGCTTTTATCGTACGCACACCCGAACAGGACTTGGAGGACAACGCATATAGGAATGTATTGGCATCTATGTAAAGCCTTCGTACCACTGGAGACACAGATTCGGGAGTTTGAACGTGAAGTGGAATTTGTGGAGACGCGCCAATATGAGAATCCGCTACAGGTATACCGCAATCACGATGTGCTTAATCTTATATGTCAAGCTGCCGGGGGAGTATATTACCGTGATACGCTTCATATGCACCCGCATTGGCGAGACTACTCGTCTGAACAAATGCGTGACGTATTCCAAATGAACATTGACAAGGCGGAAGAATATCGTAAGGGAAGTATGTCGCGACCAGAACAGATTCAGGGCGGTTCGCGTTCACGCTCACACTTACGTGCTGAGGCGAATAAACGAGCTAGTCCGAACAGCATCGAACCCTCATGTTCGCTGTCGGTCGTGTGGCACAATCTCCCTCCGGGACCAGAACATGCGTACCGCTGTCTTAAACAACAGCGACCATCAGTCCAAACTAGCACGGGTACTCGCACACAAGCTAGTGGTACCTCTATGCTACGTATATCGACCACAGGTGCATCGACACGCGCACTACAAGGGTCAGGTAATAGCTTCCGCCCGCGTGTCAACATGGTAGACGGTGATCAGATGCCTGATCGACCAACAGCAGAGACGGGAGAAAATGAGGTAATGTATATTCATGACTTGGTCGACAAGTCATACATACAAAGTAGAGATAAATTGATGGACGACGACCAAGCCCCAGTAGGTTGGAAAGACGAGACGAGGTCAAATTGAGATGCGGGGGTGTCTGACGTGAACATGTGCATGTCATTTGGGCGGACAGTGACAAGAATGTTTGCAGTAAAAGATACATTGTTTCCTGCCGACAACCGTGTATATGTTATTTTACAAGTGAACGGCCATGACATGCGTACTCTCATTGACACGAGAGCATACAGTTCAGTCACCATCAGGTATCCGCAGATAGGGCAAGCCTATACAATACGCCACCAATGAGAGAAAATGAAGTAATGTATAATCATGACTTGGTCGACGAGTCATACATACAAAGTGAAGATGAATTGATGGACGACGTCCAAGCCCCAGTAAGTTGGAAAGACGAGACAAGGTCAGATTGAGATGCGGGGGTGTGTGACGTGAACGTGTGCATGTCATTTGGGCGGACAGCGACAAGAATGTTTACAGTAAAAGATACATTATTTCCTACCGACAACCGTGTATATGTTATTTTACAAGTGAACGGCCATGACATGCGTACTCTCATTGACACGAGAGCAAACAGTTCAGTCATCACTCAGGCATCCGCAGCCAAGGCAAGTCAATCCATTACGCCACCAGCTAAGGATATTTATTTGACGGACAAAGCGTTCCGCACACCGCGCTTTGGTACAACACATTCAACAAATGTTCAATACGGTACAGCATCGACCGAGAGCTGTACGGTTGAGTTTATTATCTTACCGGATAACATTGATATAATTCAAGGCATGGATATTATGGGTGACCTGGGGTTAGGCTTCCTAGCTTTTTGTCACCATGCCCAGAGATTAATCGAAGGGTTATAGATAAACTTCTAGAAGCAATTAATCTTCGGATGGCTGCCGACCTGCTGGAACCGGAGGATATACATCACCGCTTTCGACAGTATCTGGACGCTAACGAGACAATATTGAATGCAGCTCGATGCATGTTACCGGGTAGTAAAGTGTCATTCCCGATACCTCGAGATAAATTATTGGGCCTATGACGACAAACACGAAACTTTGTATCCGACAAGTACAAACCGCATGTGACAAAGCAGGTTCACAAATGGGAACATGAGATAGTCATCAATCGGCAGACATCGGCATCAATTGTCAATCTTCCCCTGCTGGCGGTGCCATCGTTTACACCGCCAGGAGAGCTTATCAAAATCCGGGTATGTTTAGACTCACTGCAAATCAATATGCTATGTTGATGATCTTATCATTGCGTCCGACGACTATGAGGAACATATCGCTACTGTCCAAGAGTTCATTCGGCGTTTGACGGATAATAACTTCAAACTTAATCAGAAGAAGTGTCACTTTGCCGTGAGAGAAGAAATGGTACATACTTTGCACATAAGGGGGCCCCATTTCGGATGTTCTCTAAGCTTAAGCCAATGGAACCGATTGGGGATCGCTGGAAACCGGAACATCAATTAGTATAGGATCAGATGAAGGAAGCAATAGTGTCGGTAGCTCGTTTGAACTTTCTGGTTGATGGTGTGTCACTCGAGTTGGAAACGGACGCTAATGATCATGGCATTGGTGGGGCGTTGTTTCAGCTGATTGATGGACGCAAATATTACTTGATGTTCGTTTCAAAGATCCTTAATAAGGCACAGCAAACATATGCGACACCAATGAGGGAACTGTGAGCATATACCTACATATGCTTTGGTTCACTTTCATGACCACATAATAGGACAGCAGTTTACTGTACACACGGATCATAGGGCACTTATATACATGAATACTCATTAAAACTGAATGGTCTGCAGCAGCGATGACACCACATCATTACGCAATTCAACTTTTCTGTTTCACTTGTACCGGGAGAATTGAACAAGTTGCAAGACATGTGGAGTCATGTTCATGAGGGAACGGCGGAGATTAACTACCCAGCTGTGTTCTACACATCATGTTGGAAACTGTATCCGGATATCTTTGTCGTACGGAAGCATTTTGTGGGCCTCACGATGTCGATGCTCTCGGGCTACAAGGTCAATCCATCGTTCTGGTGCGATTTGGGTCTGGTGGTACCTGTATGTGAGGAGGCTAGTGAATGTTATAAAGACAACTGGGCACAGCCGGAGATGACTTGGCGGACGCAACCGATTACCGATCAAATTCCTGAAGTGTGTGCGGGGGCTACGGTGATTAACCACCCAGGGCAGGAAGAAGCTAATCGTCGAGTACAGTTGACGTGGCAATTTCATCCTGCACCGGCAGTGACTGTGCAACAGATGAGGGATGATGGGTATAACTGGGACTAAATACTTCCGATCACGAAAGATATCCCCAAACTATGTCGTACGTGATACTATGAAGAAGGGGTTCCATGCTTTGATATGTATTACCGCACCGTATCCATGGGATCATATACAAATGGATCTGATCCCTATATCGACTACATCTACGAAAGGGAACAAGTTTTTATTCTAAATGTGATTCTTCGGTCAATACCTGCAAAGGATGCGAAGACCGTCACGACGACCGTCGCGACAGAATCAGTATCGGTTTCTGGTGAGCATGGTTTCCTCGTAAGATTCAAAGTGACGAGGATATCGAATTTGTGAATAATATCGTGAAGTCTATTATACGAGCACTCGGAATTATACACAAGACATATCAACAATACCGCCCTCAGACCTTGGGTGAGGTAAAGCGTCGACACAAAGAAAATCACAAATGTGTGTGCGCACTATGTGTTGGCTGTCCGGAATTGTGGGATGAACGTCTACCGCTCAGAACCTCAGGATATCACGGCGTCACAAATCAGCACCATTCAGTAGTTATTTTGGTCGCCGCCATGTTCCGTTTGCAAACATGATTGGTGACTTACCAGGTCATATTCCTGCGACGAATGATGCGTGGCTAAAGCGGTTGGATGAACCGAAAAAGACTATTCTTCCAAAACTTGAGCAGCAAACGATCAAGTATACTGATACCATGGCGGAGGCTACTGACCAGATGCGTAAGTTTGATTTGTTTGAATTTAAGACGGGTGATGGTGTCATGATACTCGCACAGGGGGCGACGACCCAAGCTATGGAACCTTTGCTTGACCCATACGATATTCATAGTCGATAAATAGAGTTACCATCTACGGACGGAGGATTGAGGCAAGCCACCTGAGCTCAAAGACCGTCCAATCAGTTATGAGATTATTCGGCTAGTTTATCGTGCTACAGAGCCACTGCTGGATGAATCGCTATGAGGCGAAGAGGGTTCAACATTTCGACACATCATCTCCCACCGCCACAATGACACTCCTACATGGGTGACAGCGCATGCTTTCGACAATCCAAACGTGGTGACAACATATCGAAAGCGGATTCAAACGCGTGAGAGTCGACGACAGCGACGCCTGGTACAAGGTTAGAGCAGCCTGGGTCGATGGTATGTCGGGCCGGGGCTGCGTCCTTTCTGCATTCGCGTGCGACGACGGCAAACGAATGTATGATACAACAAATTATAGACATATTGTAATAAAGTTACATATACATAGATTTCGTACTATTGACAGAGATATACGACAGATACATGGCTTACAAAACAGCTGCCACACATGAAGAAAACAATCCGAAAATCACATTAGTTTGCACATAGTACACACATACTTCACCATAAAAAATGTTAAATACAAAAACAATACGTAAATAACACCATGCAAAACAGGAATATAGCATGAATTGCTTCAACTTCAAAACTTGCATTTACGAAGCGAAGAAGTGAAACAATGGACACGTCTCAAGGCGCCCCAACCAATTCTTCTGACGAAACTCAGAAAGAAAAGTCCCCAATTATAGGGGATAAAGACGAATCTCAGAAGGTACCTATAACGGAACCAGAAGAAGAGGCAAGCTCAAGTGGCAAACCCAAATCTACGTCCGAGACCACTGAACCAACGCGCATAAGTAAGTTAATTACTGAAAACACTGATCTTAAGAATCGGTTAGCCGCCCTTATGAAAGACATGACTGTTAAACATGTAGTTCGAATGTATAGATCAGGAAAACATACACAGCACTTACGCGAGCAAATGTTTCTCCGGGCATTACTGAAGCCCTACAGAAGTGGACAGAACGTCAACAGGAAATTACGCCCGAAAAGCGTAAAGACCTGAGCGCTACACCTGTGGCAGATGAGCCGGATGTGCTCAGCGTATCTGTATCTTACGAGGTACTACCACCAGAACTTCAGGCTAATTACTCGCCTGTTCTAACACCCGGCCATGAGTCGCCCGTTCTTGAGGGTACTATAGACCCAGAGGCAGGTAAAAATACTCCGCCACCTTTACCCAACTGGGTCGACAATCGTCGGAAACCAGTTAAGACTGGGTATGTTATCCAGACGCACTCAAACTACTCACCTAATCTTAGCAGATGACAAAACTTCTAAGTGTGATACCATGGCCACAGATGTTGAAATCTCCCTGGCCGATGATATAAATATCACTACCCAAGCTGTGATAGTTAAGATGTCACAGAAGTACGACCTAATAGTCGGAATGAGTGACTTACTCACTCTAGGTATAACCGTAACTGGTTTACCAAATAACATAGATCCATTAAAGGATCAATCAGACGATAGCTGTCTGAAACCATGTAAGCCCCCGTCAGAATTAATACCTGACTTTGTGGATAAAATCATGGATCTGATTCTAGTAAATAAGAAGATAAAGATCACAGATTGGGCAAAATTTCGTTTTAACGACGGATATGTCAGCCTTGACTTAACCAAGGTAGACTTTACTTAGCTCAAATTCCCTTCAAGAAACTATGTTTCTTGGAGACACGAAGCTGTAGTTAAAATACAAGTTGAGAAATGGTTGTCCGATAGGGTAAATGAAATCAATTACCAACAAACGCCAGTTAACTTAGCATTATTGGCAGTTGATTAACACAACTCTGACGGAACATTTAAGAAAGTCAGAGTATGTCTAGATATGAGTCCAATAAATAAGTTATTGCCGACTCATAGTTTCCGTCTCCCTCGTATAAACGAGTTACTGAGACGAATGGAAGGTGCTACGGTGTTTACATCCATAGACCTAACACAAGGGTATCATCAAATGCAAATTTATGAACACCATCGTAAGTACTTTAGTTTTACCTGGAAAGGTAAACAAAACAGGTTCAGAGGTGCACCTTTCGGGTTACACTCTTTACCAGCATTCTTCCAACAATTAATGGAAGAAATGTTTGCAGACATGCCTAGCGTGCAAGTCTACATAGATGACATAGTCATCTTCCAAAACTAATGGCGAATACGCCGCATTAGTCAGACGAGTCATTAAGAGACTCAACGAGCAAAACTTCAAGATTAACGAGAAGAAATGTCACTTCGCCATGAGCGAAATACAGCTCTTAGGCTACCGAATATCTGGGGAAGGTATTAAAATCGACCCCGGTAAGGTAGAACACCTGTTAGATTGGCGAGAACCAACTACAGGAAGAGATGTTAACAGCATGTGTGGGTTTGTAAACTTCTTTTCAGATGGAGTACCACACTTGGCTGACTACCTTAAACCTTTTGGACACTTAAGATGTCATAAAGGCAAACCAGGAGACTTGTGGACTAAAGAGTGTGATAACGCATTTAAAGCGCTCAAACACGCAGTCCAGCAAGCCCCTGTTGTACAAAAACCAGTCGATGGCATGCTGTTTGAAAAAGCAACGGACGCCTCTGACTTAGCCTTAGGAGGAGTATTATATCAAGTTATAGATAACAAACCTAGATATATACAATTCTTTAGTCGAGCAATGAATGCTTCACAGTTGAATTACCCAACCGTTAAACAAGAGCTATTAGCCATAGTGGCAGCTCTAACACTCTTCCGAGATTACTTTTACGGAACAGCATTTACGCTGATGCGTGTTCAAAAATCTCTTCAATATATAAAAGAGATGAAACCCGACTCACAATTATTGAGTCGCTGGCATGATACAATATCAAAGTTTCATTTTGATATAAAACATCGGCCAGGAATACATAAACATTTACCGGATATGTTATCACGCTTCGTACCGGACTTTAATAAATCCGTACGTGAGTTTCTAGCCACTGACTGGAAATGTAATCCCAGATGGTTTGAACTGGCTCAAAAGATATTTGGGGCCACATACCATAGATATGTTTGCTGCACATCATAATGCACAACTATCGAATTACAGGACTTTAAATCATCCTTTGGGAGACGCCTTTCAAATATACCTCTCCAAACATAATGCGTGGGCTAATCCACTATGGCAGTTAATTGCCCAGCTGTTAAATTATGTCCATATACATAAAGTTACCATCACGTTGTGTTGCCCATTACGGTGTAAAGATCCATGGCTCAATAAATTAATAAGCAAGATACAATGCGAGCCAATATATTTAGATAGGGAAGTAGATACTTTCCTATATCAGGGTACCCGAGCCGTCCAGAAGACGCCCTGGAGACATACTAAAATATGTCGTATAGGTCCCATTGGAACAACCAAATGGACCCCTTCTGAGACCTTCCTTAACAAGGTCAAAGAATCAGAGATTCCACTCTCTACTAAATTGAACGTTAAGCAGTTCAAAGGCAACACAGCGCTTGAAGTCTGTGCACAAGAAATCCAATCTAATAATGACACTACTGTTAAGAAGCGTCAGTCTCTAGACAGGACTCTGTTTAATAACATAAAGTCCAAGCCTGAGCTCTTTCAAATCCTATTTCTAAAGGGATCAATGAAAGACAATCCTGAAGCGTATACACATATAATGTGACTATTTAATAAGTCAGGTGTATCTATCGCACATGAGCGCACTTATGACACTCATGCAAAAGCAGGACAGGAGTCTGAAAGCACTACAGACTTAGAGACCACGCAAGTGGATTCTCAACACCCTACCTTTATTCTGGAGAAGCAGAATGATAAAAACATTCTTGCTTGGCTGACGCAAAGCCATAAGTTGAAGCACCAGAACGTAGTAGACGCACTTAAAGATACTAAGCAAAACGGAATCGCGCACACTAAGCTGGCAACTTTAGTTGATAGAGTATATCAGTCATGTACAGACTGTGATCTCAACCAGATTAAGCGCTATGGGTTCGCACCGCTTAAGAGTGTGACTGAAGATGTTTCATGGCGCAGGGTGATCATTGATCTGGTTGACCTGCCTACGTTCGAGCACACAGGCGACCGTTATGTATGCCACTTCTTTGATGTGGCGTCACGATATAAGTTGCCCTATCCGTTAAAGGACAAGAGTACGCAGACCGTGGCAGAATTATGTTGCCAAGTCTTTGCTGACCACGGGTGGCCAAGTATAATGTGTACTGATAACGGTAGCGAGTTCTGCGATGACGTAATGGAATCGTTAGTACTCGTATCAGGTATGTGCCATAAAAGGGGTGTACCATATAAACCGCAAACACAAGGCGCGAATGAAACGAGCCATAGAAGACTTAAAGTTCTTCTTACGTACTGCATTAACGGATGATGCAGATGATTGGCCGTTCCACCTTAAGTGGGTACCAACACAGATGAACGAGTGTGCTGATCCGGTTATAGGTACAACACCCGCTCACTATTTTCGTGGCAGATATAGTGAGTTACAAATAGCTTTTAACAAGGACGAACCTAATCACCATGAGTTACCATGGTTAACGAAGGTACAACGTATTTATAACGTTGTATATCCTTGCTTGCGAGAAACACGCAATAATGCCTTATTAAAAGGGCAAAATGGATGGAATGCTACCAAAAAGATAGCAGAGTATCAGGTTTGAGACAGAGTTAATATCCGTCAACGTAATTCCGATGCTACTGTATTAATATCCAAATGGATAGGTCCATATGTAATCTCTGTAGCAGACACTAAAAGTGGAACGCACGAGGTAAATAACCCTGATGGTTCTAGTGCGCTTGATATAGGCACAAGTCGTATTCCGACTACAGAGATTATACTCGCAAAAAGACATGACTCTAATGACCCTCTTGATCTTTCTGAATTTAAAGACATTATATGGAGAAAGGATAAGGGAGGCTATACATACTATCGTACACGCTTTATAGACGGTACAATAGCTGAGTTGACTTCGCTGAGTTGACTTCAGATGCTTTCGACAGTCAAAACTTTTTAAAAGCTTTTAATCGAAAATGGCGTAAATGCCTGCATAAGTCACAAGCTGAAAAAGATAGCATGTTTCCATCGTCTGAAAGCACGGAAATTAAAACTTATCCGTCTACAGCATTTATCCCGAGCTTTAATGCTCATCCTTCATATGTGCTTAAGACAATGAAGCGTAAGAAACGTCCAGTCGACC
>NW_014040415.1:76066-81171 GCF_001186125.1 Sphaeroforma arctica JP610 | reverse complement strand
TAACTATATGTTATGCTACTTTCTCGCTTTTTGACCCATAATCAGCTTGAGTGAGCAAGTTGCTTCTCATGGGTCTCAAAGCTGGGTAGGGGCTGTGTAATAGCCGGGCCTCCACATTAGACTCTATGTTATAAACGTACTCTTAAGCTAAAACATACTTGCCATTTTTGAAATAGATAATATTATCCCTATGAATCATCTTTGGATCCGCTGTAACGGAGTAGAACCTAATCTAGGGTAAGATCTTCATTTTGTGAAGAAAGGCTCTCACTGTCATCAGTGTCGGAGGCTGACATTGTGATAGTAGAATGGAATCAATGGCCCATAACCAAATGGTCACAGAACTTATTGAACTAGAAGAACTGATCTTTATTAGATGTTTATGGTCGTAGAGGAGAAAATAGTGCGAGTTCGTATGCAAGAGAAGTGCAAGAGAACTAGTTGTCATGAAAGTGTAAAAGCAAGTTATTATGGTAAAACTCAGTTTGTCATGTAAACCTGATGAGTGAAGCTCAATACCAGAGACTCTCAACGGTTTTCTCGGCGACAATGTCGAGCTTTCTCAAATGTCGTCTTTTATTTGTTTTTGATTTTGTGAAAAAAAGGAAAAGAAAAGGCTTTAGTTGTCAGTTGTCAATATTTGTCATAGTCTCAGACTTCAGGCTCCCTCAGGTCAGGCCTTAAGGCTGAGGGGTTTTGGACTCTTGGAGTCTTGGCCTCTCTTTGGGAATCTTGACATTTGGCAGGGGCAAAAACCCTAAAACCCTAAAACCCTCAGCCCTCAGGTCACAGGTGGAAATTGTGAGTCTGTGACTGGAGTCTAGGACAGTGTCTCTTCACTCTTCTCTTCTTGACCACATTTGGGGGCCGGGACCACCAATGCTGGATTTCTCTGGTAGTTAAACTGAGTGCAATTTCCAATGATTTTTATTAGCGCACGGTGTACGGCTTGTAATTTAATACGGCGTAAATACGCATGAATATCTAAATAATATTAAATATCGGTGTACGCCTACGGCATTCGCGGCCAATTTTTATCTTTTATATACTTACTTTGTTGTTTTTAAAAACAACAAGAAAAATGTTTTTTTGGGCCTTTTGATTTAGTTTTTTTAAATAAGGTACATATGTACCGGTTTTACCCACATCATCCAAATGATGTTTCAAGTTTTCAACTCTTCATTTATATTTACTTTAGAATATTTTGAAGAGGCGGGAAGGCGCCAGTCGCCAGTCGCCAGTGCCACTCTCGTCAGTGCCATTCTCGCCAGACGGGGTGGCTGGGTGGCCGGTCCCCGGCGAAGGGCTTTGGCAAGAATCTGAAAAAAAATTTCAAGTAAATGTTTACTTTTATTGCTCATAATAGGTAAATAAATAATATAAAAAAACAGAGAAAAACAATTTACTGTCGCTGTCAAAAATACATATATTTACATATTTATAATATATGAAATTTGTAAGTGTACAGTTGTACACTCTATGGCCAAGCAGTACAGTCAAATGTAAACCTTTTTAGTTTTTAGTCTACATAAATGTAGTACAGACAGTACATATACTATATTTATTTTGAAACAAAAGAAAGACTTCATATTTGTTTTTAAAGAAATATAAAATGGGAGTAAATATTACGAACGATCACACCTCTCGTGCTTGACTCGTGACTGGAGTATGAGCATTGAGCATTGCAAGCCCCAACAACCAGTGCAAAGAACTACTAGAGAGTAGTAGGTGTAAGGTGAGCCCGTGAGTGAGGTCGCAAAAAACCTTTAAAAAAAAGGCTACATCTCACTCCCGAATCCCCGTTGTCCGCAACATACTGTATCCTTTTCGTCCGAGATAAATATATAACGTCAGTGGGTGCTTACTGGCTGCCGGAGAAAATACACACGTCACAAGTCACTACTAGTATGGTACGTGATAACGTTAATATGTACTAACTAGTAGACATCTCTCGAGTCTCGACTACTAAAAAAATACTAATGTAGAGTGTTCAAAATTAAATACAATATAGTATATACTTCATACTGCTGAAATTTTAAACAAAAGTTCGCAGTATATTATATTTATGACTCAGCATGATGCTGGCACACTTTCGGAGAAGAGATTTGTTCCTGATTTGAGAAAGACTTTTGAGTATTTTTAGAAAACGACAATACCTGTGGCACTTTGAGTAGTACGTTTAAAAAAAATAATTAATTATGGTCCCGAAGTTTGACAGTTTGGGAGCTCCGAGATAAGCTGTTATTTTCCCGTTCCTTATTGGCTCAGACCAAGAGACAACAACAGAGGACCGCGGACTCGAGGGAGAACAGCGGTATTGGTTCAAAACAATGCACTGAAAGCAGATCGTACACTTGTCACTGCCAATATACGATAGTGATATACAAATTGTATGAATTATTATATAAGAGTGCACGAATTGTATAGACGATTTATTTGTACGTCGCATTCACCTCAATCACCCACACTAGCCACCTCATATATCGTGATCATGTGTGGAATCTTTGCTTATATCAACCATCTTACACCAAAGACCCGTGAGGAAATCATTAGAACTCTTACAAACGGTCTAGCCCGTCTCGAATACAGAGGATACGACTCTGCGGGTATCGCCATCGATGGCGACTTTAACGAGAGTGGTGAGATTGCTACAAAGCTTATCAAGGCCAAAGGTAAAGTTGTAAACACACTTAACCGTGCTCTAGAGGAGACTGAGCTTGACCTCGAGGAGGAGTTTCAGTGCCATGCAGGTATTGCACACACTCGTTGGGCCACTCACGGAGAGCCCTCGGACGTTAACTCTCACCCCCACCCCTCGTCACTCGACTGCCAGTTTAGTGTAGTACACAACGGTATCATTACTAACTACAGAGAGCTCAAGAAGTTCCTGCAGACCAACGGCTACAAATTTTTGTCGGAAACCGACACTGAGGTCATTGCCAAGCTAATCCAGTACTTCTACGACCAGGACGAGACCAAGCAATTGTCCTTCCGCCACTTAGTAGAGCAGACTGTGCACGAGCTTGAGGGAGCATTTGCGCTGGTGTTCAAGTCGTCTCACTTCCCCAATGAAGCTGTAGCTTCACGTCGTGGTTCACCTCTACTGGTTGGTGTACGCTCCAGTCAGCCTCTACGTGCTGACACCATCAATGTTATTGTAGGTGACGAGCAGGTCAATCCCGCAAACATTGATTTGATCGGTGTGTCCTCAAATAACTTGCCTCGCATGCTGTCCAGCTCTGGACGTATGAGTTCCATGTCTAACTTGCAGCTTGCTGACGGAGATACCACCTCCATCGAGTTCTTCCTCTCGTCTGATGCCAGTGCCATCATCGAGCACACCAAGCAGGTGATCTACTTGGAGGACAATGATGTAGCTCACTTCGTTATGGGTGAGATCACCATCCACCGTGTCAAGCCTGATGCCGACTTGAGCTCTAGCCGTCCTATTAAGACCTTGGAGATTGAAATGGCCCAGATCATGCGCGGCAACTTCACAGTAAGTGTCGGATTGTTTTCACTTATTGACTTTTTTGCGAGACTTTTTTTATTGCGGATGCACTTCAGACTATGGTTTCACATATCCAAGCTCTTCCTATGTTTAAATCACGTTATATCTCCCTGGCTTGCGCTCTTTCTTAAAACAAATGTGTAACTCACCTTCTCTATGCATATATCTTTCTCTACAAACAGTCTTTCATGCAGAAAGAGATCTACGAGCAGCCCGAGTCTGTGGTCAACACCATGCGTGGACGTGTCAATTACGAAGACCACTCCGTACACCTGGGAGGTCTTGTGCGTGACATGACCACCATCAGACGCTGCCGCCGACTTATATTCATCGCATGTGGTACCTCTTACCACTCTGCTCTTGCTGGTAAGTGTGGTTTTATACAGTTCAACTTCTTTGAAAGAGAATATATGGTATGTATTAAGTGTGAATAGTATATTTGAAAGGCAATCTGTAATATGTATCAAACGTAAAATATATATTTTTTCATGTAAAGTACAGACCACAAACACGCACATTTTGCAAAACCCCCTATCACATCACTGACTTGATAATTCTCTGGTACCCTCATATTAGTTCACTATATTGCGCATATTCATTTTGATATTGCGAAGTCGTGCTTTACTGAAACTGACTAAAACCTATCTCTATCTCACTCACAGTGCGTGCTTTCTTGGAAGAAATGACTGAGATCCCCGTGTCCATCGAGCTGGCCTCTGACTTTATGGATCGACAAACACCCATCTTCCGTGACGATGTCTGTGTGTTCTTATCCCAATCCGGAGAGACTGCGGATACCCTCAACACTCTGCGCTACTGTAAGACCCGTGGAGCCCTTATTGTGGGTATTACCAACACGGTTGGCTCTACCATCTCGCGCGAGTCTGACTGTGGTATCCATCTGAACGCTGGACCCGAGATCGGTGTAGCGTCTACCAAGGCGTACACGTCGCAGATCATCGCATTGACCATGATGTCCATTAGCATGGCCTCCGATAGCGTTGCCAAGACGGGTCGTCGTGAGAAGGTTATCAAGGCAATGAAGGAGATGCCGCAGTTGATTGAGGAAGTGCTCAAGCTGGACACCCAGATCGAGGAGCTTTCTAAGCAGTTTGCGACCGAGCGATCCCTGCTGGTCATGGGCCGCGGTTACCAGTATGCCACGTGCCTAGAGGGAGCTCTGAAGATTAAGGAGTTGACCTACATCCACTCGGAGGGTATCCTCAGCGGTGAACTTAAGCACGGTCCTCTGGCTCTGATTGACGAGGACATGCCTGTGGTGATGATCGTCATGAACGACTCCACTCTGGATAAGTCGCACAATGCGCTTCAGCAGGTGCATGCGCGTGGCGGCCGTCCCATTGTTATCTGTACACCCGAGACTGAGGCTGGGGTGAAGGAGTTTGCATACAAGACCATCTGCATCCCATCCATTGTGGATTGCTTGCAGAGTATCTTGACTGTGATCCCCTTGCAGTTGATGTCTTACCACATTGCCGTGCACAAGGGCTTGGATGTCGATTGCCCTAGAAACTTGGCCAAGTCTGTGACTGTCGAGTAGATGCTAGTATATGAAAATATTTTTAATATTGTA
>NW_014040415.1:68535-74627 GCF_001186125.1 Sphaeroforma arctica JP610 | reverse complement strand
ATATATTTAGATATATCGATATATCGATATTGGTATAGATATAGATACAGATATAGGTATGGATATAGATATAGCTTATAGGAATGTGAGATATACATATAGATATAGCTTATAGGGATGTTTAATTCATGGTTCATATACAAGTAAATAACATAAACTCATATTTTGATGCTGGCAAAGAATATACATATGCTTTTCAGTGCATTTCTGCTCGAATACATGTTTTTGCTTTTTAAAATGTACAATTTTTTGTTTTATAAATAAAACTTTGTATTACGATCTTGCATATAGTTCCTCTTTAACGTAGAATATACACATATATCACGTGTATAATGCCATCAAACTACATTAACTACCTCTACATATTTGACATTATCATCTCACAAATATATTGCATTTATTCAGTTGATTACATACGATCTACATAAAACTGTAGGCAAAATCAGTTTTTGCATGTAAATATCGAGATACATACAGCGCACTAGACATCTATACAACAGCAACGCCCGCGTGTTCCTTTCATTGAGGTGTGTTTCAATACACGCATATATATGCTTCTTCTACTACCATCTGTAGTATACAATGCCGGTGTACGTCTGCACATATTTTTCTCCTGTACTGAGGTATTTCGCATTGCCTGATATACATCGTTTTGTTCTATAATTACATGGACCTATCTTGGATAATTGATTCACTTGAAACGTGCGAAAAATTTGGGAATCGAAGCACTACGATATTATTTTTACGTGTCGAAAGTCAGCGAGATATATACTACAGATCAAAGGTTTCTGTCACATCTATAATTGACTATATACATATGATGGTACTTAATTCTCGCGTGTCTAGACCTGCAAGTATGCATGCAACTACTCTATTCTGTATGATTCGATTCTGAAGTATATTCGAGATTGTATGACATCCATTCTTGGCAGCGCGCAAATAGCAGTCTACGGCCTATCGCAGGCAAGTCACTACAGCCCACTGCTCAGTTAAAATTGATCTTGACATGGCCCTTACAAACAAGTATTTTGGTCTCATATTTGGTACAAAACAAACAATCACCCGATTTGTATCCGCGCCCTGATTTTTTAACTTCATAACGAGAGTTGAACTAAATTGCTGCAGATATGATAGTGAAACTCGCCGTTAGATCGATCTATGCCTACGTTTCTCGATTAGGGTTTGCTACATCCATCCGGTCCCACGTATGGATCTAGTTATCGCCCGTCCCTTGCACGGGATGATTTACAAAGTATCTTGTGTGCTTGGAGAAACACATCGAGTCTCGCCTGCCTCTCGGTTGCACTGGAGAGCGCACCTCCTGAGCTTGTCTTTAGGCTCTTGCACTACATTTCTACCTACGAGCGTTAGAGACAGACGCAGAGCTGAGTTTCCGACTGCCCGATGGGTCTCTGCTTTGGCACTATGCACTTCATTGGAGAAGTACGGGCAAAGTGGAAATATGGTCGTGAATACACGTGCTTATATGTATCATCCTGTGTGTTAACTACTTCCACGGAACACCTGGCGGTTTAGCTCTACAAGCCACGCGGGTAAGTCTGGCAATACATGCTGTTAAGGGTGTATGGGTGTATGACACATGTGATGTCAAGACAGACACTGCGCGGCACCCATCGTTCGCTCGCACGCACAACCGTCTATGAGCGTCCACATACAGCAGTTCTTGTGGCGCCCGAGTGAATCTATTTATAGACAAGTGTCGGATTTGACACGTTCTGACGTTGACAGCCTCGCGGACTCGACCACAATCGAGCTCCCCACGAGCTCGCCCCCCTAAAAAGGGCCAATCCAGATATGATGGCAGACTCCCACAGCAGCATGAAGTGCGGTGGCCAAGCAAACTCGCTGCTCGAGAATGGCTCTGCAATACCCGATTCTAATATACATGACCTGAAATCCATATGTAGAGCACGCTCGAAATAGGGTGGATGATCCGATTTCGGTACTAGTTCCGGCGCATTCTGGTTTTGGAGATACGCCACGAATTGGGCTCTTCGTATTTGTTGAACAACGGTTCGATCCGTTGCTGGCGTTTGGCCTGAGTGGTATCAAATTGGCAGAAAATAAAACGAAAAAGTCAGACATTGTGGAACTGTGGAGATGTGTTTCTTTGTGATTACGGGCGGGTGAAAGCTATGTACAGATCAAGTAGACGTATTTATGCAGCTCGTGGACATTCTCATTGACCTTTACATAGGAGGTAGCGCTATAATCGACCCAATGCTCCTAATTAAGTTACGGAGTCAATCTCAATTTAGGGCGTCCCATTTCAATTTATCTCGGGACTATGCACTAAAGTGAAGCATACCGATACACATACACCTATACAAGGATACACACACAGGTACAGACATACACTCCACTAGTAACTAGTATGGGGGCGGCAGCACAGTATTGACCGGACAACAAGCAAGCCAGTAAACCACAAACACATCTTAACAAGCGCATATAACCTCTACACACCTTGCTCATTCTAGTTGGATCTCCCACTTTGAAAAAGGCCGGTGCAAACTCCACAAACCACTGCGGTTCTACAGCAGTCACCTCACGCATGTACTCCTTGGTGGTCAGCACAAGGTCATGGTAAACCACCCTGTGAAAAAGGACACATGGGACGAGAAAGGCAAGTGATTTGTACGTGCACGATAATCGATAAGAAAGGTATGGAACATGAGAGACAAGTGATTCGTACGTATATATATATATATATATAAAATCTATGAGACAGGAGAGCAATGTACTTAGTACGTGTACACACACAGAAAACATACGAGAAAGGGAGGGATGAAATTTATACGAATATATATATATATATATATATATATATATATATAATAATAATAATAAATAAATAATAATAAATAAATAAATAATAATAATATATATATATATATATATATATATATATATATATATATGTATATATGATGTATGGGACAGGAAAGATATGTGATTAGTACGTGTATGCATACATAATGACTTCATAACGGATTAAATACACGTGTGAAGTGCCTAGTCTCAAGCGTGCACCTTTTTAATAGCGCACTCCAACCATGAATAGGTACCGAACATGTGATGTTCAACACTGGTCCACAAAACCCTACAGCTCTCGCGAAGACCAGTTACAACCATACAGATAGCTGTGAATCAGACAAGCACTCTTGTGCATACAACATAGATATGCATATGTGCTATGTACTATCCATGAATGAATAAATGCTACACAGTCATGTGCATACAACACAGACACACAGACACAGACAAAGACGCAGACACAGACACACTATATATATATATATACCATGACAGAGGTATATACTACACGGCCATGGGCGTATACCTACCATTCGGGCTGCCGGTTGAAGAGTGCGGATGAGGGGTGGATATAGACCACGCTCTGCTCCACAAGTGTCTTGTAGCCTTCCTGTGGATCCTTCTTGGCAGCGTTACGGAAGAATCCAGATACAATGCACTTGCGCACAAGATTAAAGTTCATGCCCGCTGAGAGCACATCGAGTTTATATCTGTTGTGATAGGTGAAATGGGCATGTGTATTCAGTTGGACATAGGATTAAACTTTTTATTTATATCTGTTGTGATATATACATATATATATATATATAGGTGGAATCGACATGCGATATATATATATATAGGTGGAATCGACATGCGTGTTTAATTGTACATATGGTATTGATATCTATGTCTGGGAATAGTGCAGCCTGTAGCTTCCATCTGTGGTTCGTGCAATAGCATTGTGTTTTTAATGAAAGGTTCAGCGTGAAAAATTCCTATATTCGAAAATTGTTCGTGTTGAAATGGATGAATATTTGGGTGCGATTGGTGTCTGAATTGTCAATCGTACAAGTTGTAACGGTACTCATATATAAATAAATAAATACACACACACACACACACACACACACACACACACACACATATATAATAGTACCTGAGGTGAATATAGTATATATGTATTTGTGCATAGTACCCACAATAAACTGCCTATACACCTCTACATTAGATAAAGTATAGTGAATAAAGAATATGGACATGAAACACGTAGCACTGAATCCACATATTGTGACATACAGCGAAAACATACAAAATACGTACGACATCAACAAAACAACACTTACAACACTGACGACGAATTAGCTACGTCATTCACAGATCTTATGGCGTTGACCACCAACCATCTCTCGATAGAGCAAAATCTTACCACGACGTATTAATATTGGGTATGTATATACATATACACATGCAAGCATCTAACAAGTGTGTGCAATATCGGCCTTCTGGTCTATAATCATGCATCCATAAACGTGTACTTACATAAATATCTATGTATGAGATATCACAAACACACATATACATAAACCAAAAACATACTTAGGGCACAAGTCACGCTTCTGCAAACAGGCCCTACCCTACACACAAGAGCCAAGATCGCCCACATACACATACCTGTCCATAATGCCCAACATCTGCTTACGCACATCCTGAGCCCTTCTCAGCGTACGTGCCTGTATAAAGTTCTCATGGCACCACATGTTGCTGAACTTATTCTGCTTCCACGAGTTATAAACTGCCAGCAGTGTCAGATGGTCTCCCTCGGGTTGGAAGAATTTGGCACGCTTGGCATCGGCGTCCGCTTGCTTCTCCTTGGGCCGATAGAACACATTCTGGATGCTGAGCATGGCCACGACGGTTAAGATCTCTTCACTGCAGCCTAAGGCAACCTGTTGGTATTCAAAGGTGTGCATGTACACATATAATATAAGAGATGAGTACGTGCAGGCGTATGCAAGCACGTGTTTATTCGTACACGTGCACCTAAGTTTCCCATACACAGTGCTCCAGGGATCGGCAGACGCGTGTGCTTTGTATTATAAATACGGCTGTTCTTGTATAAATCAATGTACGAGTTTGTATACATTTAGCTGATAATAGCAAATATATCTAGAAATATTTATACTTGGGTAAGTTATTTATATTTAAGTAGGGGTTTCTCGTGTTGATGGGGATGAGATGCAATTGAATTCTTCATATGGCTTTCAAGCAATCATCAGACAAGTAAGACTTCGCACACAAATTTAGAAATCAAATACAAGTCAACATACAGCTAGCACCTGACAGCACATACCTACACATGTACACAATGTGTTTCTATACGCAGAGCAGTCTGTAATACCCGACAGCCTCGTACGCTTGACCAAATGTTCTTGAGAATGATATGGGCGTATAGCACTCGCCTCTGTTCAAACGTGAACAGAGAATAACTGTGCACAAATAATATGACATACTCATTCCATTGCGTTACGAAACACGCATAGTGCGATTGGAGATTTGCTGGGTCTCTGCAAGCACAGATACTCAAATGAAGCTCACGCCCACGGCACACAAATGTACAGAACTTCACACCACTTCTACGACGAGAGATCGGATTTAGAAAAAATCAGAACACTTAAGAGCCATGGAGGCATTCGAGGGATTTCGGGTACAAACACTAGATAAACAGGCCAGCTTAAGCATGGTAATAGAAACACAGCTGCAAAGTACGTCCACATGGGACTGTATACTACTCTCGCTAACGAAGGAGCAATATGCCATGCACATACTCACACACACATACACTCTGGATTAGGATCTTCATGCTATGCACGTACGCTCACACACATACACTCTGGATTAGGATCTTTATGCCATGCACATACTCACACACACATACACTTCTGGATTAGGATCTTCATGCTATGCACGTACGCTCACACACATACACTCTGGATTAGGATCTTCACGTACTCATACACACATACACTCTGGATTAGGATCTTTATGCCATGCACATACTCACACACTCTGGATTAGGATCTTCATGCTATGCACGTACGCTCACACACATACACTCTGGATTAGGATTTTCACGTACTCACACACACATACACTCTGGATTAGGATCTTTATGCCATGCACATACTCACACACACATACACTTCTGGATTAGGATCTTCATGCTATGCACGTACGCTCACACACATACACTCTGGATTAGGATCTTCACGTACTCA
>NW_014040415.1:58343-60362 GCF_001186125.1 Sphaeroforma arctica JP610 | reverse complement strand
TATATGAGTACGTGCATATCTGACTGTAAATATCTATTTAGATATAAATTTCTACAGCGCCGGTGCAATATACACTTCGCACTAGCAAGCTTACATCACATACCGTCAGTTCGGGGTCCTCATCTTGCAAAGCGAGCCCAGGAAAAGCTTTACGCTTTTCGTCCTTTTCATCCTTTTCAGCAGCGGCTTCAAAGTCATCTGCATCATTCTTTTTGGGCTTGGGCTTCAACTTATTGATTAATCTATAAAGACTACCGCTGAATGTCTCTGTGAACTCACCACCCATTTCAGACAGTGCTGCATGGAACGAAGCTGCTGAACTCTTTTCCTCAACCAAAGAGATCAGGAACTCTGCGAGAGTATTATCACTGTACCCCAGATGGTTCTCTAACTCGGTACATACCTTGCTTACCACCTGTAAGTTCACTAATTTATCAAAATCCTCGTCCATTGTTGCGATATTGCGATGTATATTCTATAAAGTGTACAAATTGGAGTATCAAAATTTATAGTCAACAAAGATCACGGACACGCAGGTAGGAACTCTTATGACAAAGGTAAGCTCTACCGTTAAAATGAGTTTGAAGCTAGGACTGCATAGACATCAGTTAACCTCGATCGTCACTGTCTTGCTTGTATTTATACAGGAGCATAACCTTGAGCAGCAGTATGTAGTCGTATTACGCAAATAGCGGCAAACTGCGAAAAGTCCTTGCACACGCGTCATGCATGACTCATCACTATTGTTTATTTAACCGGTATGAATACAAAATGTATTTATTATAATAGTGAACCACATATTTTAAATACTATTTGACTACGGCACTAGTTGCACTACGCATACCGTCTATCAAATCGCACTTACGACCACGCAGAAGTGGAAGAAGTAAATGACGAGGAGGACGATCTAAATACCACCGAAAGTGGACTGTGAGTTTTCTACGTTAATAGTAATGCATATTATATGCCGATGTGGGGCGCATACGGTAGCACTTATCTCATAGCATACTCCAAAGCATTCAAGCTTACATCCACCATTTATCGAGAAGCAGAACCCGGATATGAAAGTATATGTGCGTTTGCCTCAAGTGTTTACACTGAGCGCCACAGCCGTCTAAAAAAGATTGATGTTTCCGCTACGAAGGTCAACTATGATAATACAGTCATGAACAAGACCCGAATGAATTAGGCGAGAGACACGAGTATCATGAACAACTGTTAGAGCTTAAGAGATAAATATGACTTTACAGATTCATGTATAAGATGTCCTAGAGTATTTCAAAGGAAATGGTATGCGGAGAGATCAAAACATAGCTGTCGCGTTAGTTATATACTACAAAGCGAAATAGCGGTCGCTCTATGAGCTGGTGTCTGTAAATTTCTTGCCCGATCCTAACGCTAAATGAAGTATCTTCGCAATGTCACGGCAGTTCACTTCCCAACACAGAGAGAAACATGTCTCACTTCTTTTAGCAAATAATTAGAAAGACAGATGAGGCTCCTCAAAGGGTGGCTTCATGCCTGTGACAGATGAATTAAAATGTATGGCACACGATTCTAGGCGGTATAAGGGGGTCGATGTTTCACTATTAGGATATGCATATGCAGTATGATTGAGAGTATGAATAAGCCTGTCGATATGTACATGATTTGATCCAACATAAATATGCATGTGTTCAAACATGTTTATATGTAAATGTGTATTCTACAAGTGCATCCTAGCATAAAGACTGATGAAGACTAGTGTACACTAATAAATATAAATTATACACATTTGTATCGAGAAGTTATACAAGTAGAAAATCTCTGCGAATTTATCACGTCTACGATAAAGTTTACGGATGCATACAAATTATATATAAACATTACATATATATACAATCATACATGCATAACGAAGCTTTATATTTATATGATCACTATTATATGTCATACACACACACGCACACACACGAGCGCGCGCTCGCGGACACACACACAAACACACATACTCCACGTCATAAACTATACACACTACAC
>NW_014040415.1:39187-56229 GCF_001186125.1 Sphaeroforma arctica JP610 | reverse complement strand
CATACTCCACGCATAAACATACACACACACACACACGCACATATATATATATATATTTGTAGTATAGATATACATATTATATATATATATATATATATATATATATATATATATATATATATATCTACATATATATATATATATATGTATATACACACACACACACACACACACACACACACACACACACACACATACACACACACACACACACACACACACACACACACACACATATATATATATGTATATATATATATATATATAAATATATATTGATACATTGCTACATATATATACTACTATGAATATAAACTACCTATTCTCTTTTTTTATATCATCTTATACACATAAATTGTACGAGTTCATTAGTAGATACAGCTTGTACACAACTGAGAAATCCTTAACAAACCGATAGCTGTATGGCGAGGTGTAAATTAATATTTATTTGTGAGTTGGTTGCAGTCTTAAGTGCTTAGAAATACGACTAATGTCTTGCTGTAAAACCTATGTCAGATCAACCATAGATTGTGTTCTTTGAAACGTGCCACTTTCACCTGGGCCCCTATGATATAATTGTTGTGTACAACCACCACTTCTTGCTTCTGTGTGATGTTGAATTTCTGGGAATACTGATTCCATCTGGAAACAGCATCTCCGGCAGATAGCCAAACGACACTTCATCGTGTTGCTTAACTATCGCATTGAACAGATCTTGGTTCAGTCGCTTCCCTTTGATTCTTTCTTTCCACTCCCTGAACAGCGCAACGGTCCCGTTGGAGGTAGTACCGCCAACCGCAAAAAAAAATCCAGCACAAATTTTGGGCCGTCTTTCAGCACAACTATATCATGTCCCTCACCTTGTAAGTCTGATATGAACGGCCAGGGATTCTTGTTCCATACCATGTCTACATCCGAAAACCATAGCGGGATCTGCCTGGAGACGAAATCATACACTAGCTGCGGCCGTGCGTGTGCAATTAGTGCATAGTCGTAGGAACCGTAAGACGCATCTGGAGCAGCGCTGAAAGGAAGGAGATAGAGGGCCAGCATGTCGTTGTGCTCTATAAGCGGGCGGAGTAGTTTTACTACAGACGAGTCATGGCACACAAACAAGATTTTGTTCTGTACATTGGCTTTCTTGACGGAGGTATACGAATTAAGAGTCATATCAAAAACCAAGCTACTTGTGGTGGCCATTAGTAATGATGGGCAAACTATTGCGCTGAATGCTCGAGAAAATTTCCTGCGTTATCGGATTAGATGAGTTGGAGGGGTCGAAAGATTATTCGAAAGGGCTATTCATGATATCGCTAGTATAATCTAGGTAGATGGACAGTTGTTCCAATACATGATTACGGAACGAGAGAGTGATGAGCATGAGTACAATGCCTACCATCCAGGAAGGTTTCAGCCATAATCTCATGGCGGGAAGTGTGACCAAGCACTCAGTTTCAGCTTCCCTGAAGTACTTTAGTTTGTCACGTTGACAATATGTGGACAGCACTGTCACTATAAAGCGACGTCTACGCAACGAGTAGACCTCCAGTACCGTGGGAGGAGTCTAAAGTGGCGAACACAGCACCCTACATTCCCGTCATTACCGTTAGTATACGGACTAACAGTCCTTAGGAACATCAGATATGTCTTCGACTTATAAGATTTTGTAAAGTGCAGACGTCAACGGTTCAGCAATAGTCCGTTGTCTACGGCTAAATGGGCCAACTTCTCAAGTAGTAGTAATTTATTAAAAACGGGTCGTCTATTTCAATTCCAGCCTTCACACACACGTATTTCTAAATAAAAAATAAGTGATAGTCTCACAGGTATTCACGTACTACGGTCTACTATGTACGTCACCAGTTACCAGTTACCGGCTACCAGTTACTGGCTACCAGTTACCACCAGGACTAATATAGGAATGCCTAAGTATGTATTATTTACTAATCAAATCGGAGAATAAAACTATATACGTACGTACGTCATAAATATTTACATCACATAAAATGTCATAATTAGTAATATTGTACCCCTGCCTTGTTTTAATTTTGGTAATATTTACGTCGGCTTACTTCACCATTATTACCATTTAGCTTGGTTATTTCAGCTATAGTATCGCCCTATTCGGTCAAGTAGCACAACATCTTGATCACGAAAATGTTCGCACGGTTAATCGTAAGTAAAGCAGGTACACGACAAGTACGGAATTTGTCCATGGCTGTCGGAGTTCCGAATTTCATGCTGGCCGTCGACAAGGTACGTCCCCTCCGTTGAACTGGACTGTACTGCATCACGCTTCATCCTTATGCACAGCCCAAATGTCGATTAAATCATAGTGTGATGGTACGCTGCGCGCTATGACTAGTTTCTGCTCAATAGCTACGAGGGATCCTATTTGGGAATCAGTCACTGGGGTAGGTGTACTTGCAGAGCTGTGACCCTAGTTCGTGCATCTTGTTGTGCACAACTGCACCCACCGAACAACTTGCAAAGAGATGAGGTCATATATTTACGAACAATCAACTAATCTAGATAGCTGCATTAATTCCGCCTTCGAATAAGACTATACACCATATGCACACACTGATCAATATGTTTAGTGTCGAGGTCATATACGCGTAGACATACGAGTGATGACTTGAGATATCTATTTTTATGTCGTCGAGCAAGACAGACCACTAGACAGTGCTGTAGCAAAATATATGCACTGCATGCCAGAATCACCACGATAAACCTACACCAGGAAAATGGTTTGTCCGATTGAGCATGGCTTGAGTCTTGTTTAAGCGCAATAGTGTGCGAGAGCTCCGGTGCTGCAATACGGAGCTATTTGGGGTGAAAAAGTCTTATCTTACACACCTGAGCGCTGACTACATCCGTACGTTCCTCAATACTCGCCGTAGATTTGGCTCAATTTAATATAGGCGTGCCCTTCAGAATCAGATTACGATAACTGAGTACTTCATGGACCTCCTGCCTCACGTTGTGCTCGGGTTTATCAACTCAAGCGAAAGGCATTGTGAAGTCACTGCAGTGCAAGTACTCACACGCGTCTCTGTGTCAATCTACTATTTTTTTAAATCATCATTCCTCCTCTCATCGGGTTGTTGACGATGACTAGGGTTATCGTTCACGCGACATCGCAGATGTTGGCAGCATACCCATCGACGCACTTGAAGGTGTGGGCAAGGTACGCAGAAGAGATTGTATGCTTAATGTTACTGAGGCTACCATGGTCTCATGATATTTTTTGGTAAACTGAGATCTGAAGTGCGCGATGTTACACTGTACATACACATACACAGATAATTTACTTTTGTGGACCACTCGACCTTGTTCAGTCCAGGAGCATATGCTGTACACGATTTGAATGTGAATTGTGTACACTAGTGGCATATACTATATAAGTATTGTTCACATCTTCGTGGGATACTCAAAGGCTTGGATAAGCTTCAATTGATGTGATGTGGGGTTGGAAAAGAAGAGTGAGTTGTTTATATTCATGTGTATTGGTGATTCGTTCATTTTTGCAAACCTATTGTATGCGTAGTATACGTGTGGATACGCAAATCGGTACTCTATAGACAATAATGCATAGCGCGTGCCCATTATTACAACCTCAAACTAGAGGACAGTGTCTGTCAGATGCCGCATCAAGACAGGAACACAGGAACAAGCTTAAAATCTCATCTCGACTCCGTGTCACCATAGAATCGATTTTGGCTACGAACATGTAGCCTGTAGTGCATATGTAGATATTGTTTGTGGCTTAGCGGCGGTACGATCACACACATTCGATGTCTCTGCGCGCAGTGTGTGTATGGGGTGGACTTGCCCAGTCTTTCAAACGCCACAGTGTTTCGATTTGAGAGCGATATGCACCCACTCTGACTGAGTTGTAATATTGCCAATTGAAATATGTAGGACGCCGCGAAGTCATGGAAGAAGATGGGAGTAAAGACAGTTCGGGACTTATCAGATGGGCTGAGGCCATCAGCCATTTATCTCACTTCCACACCAACAAGGAGAACCAGGGCGAATTCGGTGTGTATTGGTTAAAGTACGTGTGTTGGTACCAATGTTAAATTGAAAGTGGATGATAACAAGCAGAACCAGAGCGCATCAGGTGTGTATTGGTTAAAGTATGTGTGTTGGTACCAACGATAGAATGAAAGTGGACAATATTAAGCAGGACCAGGGCGAATTCGGTGTATATTAGTTAAGGTACGTGTGTTGGTACCAATGTTAGATTGAAAGTGGATAATAACAAGCCGAACCAGGGCGAATTCGGTATGTATTGTTTAAAGTACATGTGTCGGTACCAATGTTAGTTTGAGAGTGGGTAATATTAAGCAGAACCAGGGCGAATTCGGTGTGTATACGTTAAAGTACGTGTGCCGGTACCAATGTTAGTTTGAAAATGGATAATAACATGCAGAACCAGAGCGAATCATAATCATATTTACATCGAGCTTTATAGCCCGCTTTTCAAATGACACTCGCGTCATGTAAGTTCACTAAACAAAGGCATCAGATGTTATTCATGCGTTGTTGCTGAGATCACTGTATAAATATCAATCCGCACGCCCATCGCTCACGCCTCGTACGCCATACATTGTTAACCATATACCTCTTTGTGCTGCTTGGCACCACCAGGTGTTGACATTCTCGGCACGGTCATCGACTACAGCCATCTCATAGGCAGTCTACAGGACATAGTGGATTCTGATGTGCAAGCTCTCAAGGGAGTAGGCCCGGTGACTACCAGCTGTCTCAACCGGATAGGTGAGGTTTAGTTGTGTGCATGACACTTGCCAAGCATATCATAGCCCACAAGTATTAGAGGGTGCGGCGTGCCTGTGCATACGATACGCAAAACTGTCCGTTAATACAATCACTTCTGTTTCTGCTCGACCACGCATCGCGTACTGGAGTACAAGTATCTCTCTAACACTCCACGGATGTTGAATCGTTTGCACCCGTATGCTTTACTATTTTTTATACCCCACAAAATCCTTTCGTAAAGTGTCGACAATACAAGAAATGAGATGTATACTTCTCACTGAATGAGTAAAACGTACCATTCCTCTCCCCCTACCCTTATTCAAATGCTAACGCTTCATACGCAACGGCAGGGATTCTGACGATCAGGGACTTAGCACAATACCGGCATAGGCACACGGCCATCGCGTTGATGACGATGGGTGATGCCCAGAATACGTTAAAACACAGCAATGAAGGCACACAAATCCTAAGAGGCTATGCCGCCCACTATTTGGCCGATTGAGGTCTTCCGTCTTGTCGTAACTACGAGCCAGAGGTGTTTGAATCGTCGATGACTGAGAGACGCCCAATACGTGCCACACTCTTACAGATGTGTTCACTCAGTCTCTTGACTGTGAAGCCCATACCCGTATTACGTAGGCTTGGTAAAAGGCCCAAACACATCAGAATAAAACCATTTTATCTAATTTAAACCAGAATTGCTTCGCTGTACGTCCAAATCCGCGCAGTCCTCATAGTTGTAGGGGTTGCAGAACCCTATAGGGAAAGCACTTCCAAGGTCCCCTTTGAATGCAGATGTCAGATATCAGACAACAAGATTGCGCATATTTACCAGTCGGGGTTTAATCGTGCTTTAATACTTCTGGATCTCTAAAATTTATTTAATATATAATATATATAAAATCGACCGGTCACTGTAGTGGAGATCCTTTCCCAAATGACCCGAGTCTCATACAAACAAACACAAACCATATCCTAATTTTCAATCGCAACCATTTCCTAAATTCCAATCGGATAGTGCACATCTACCTATCTTATACACACTACCACCTGCCCCTGTACTTTCTTAGTCCTAACAACCGTTGCCCACCACACCCATCGTCGTTCGTTTCCAATTAATTTTCTGTGTCCGGTGCCAAATTTGAAGACCACCGCCTTGTCTTTATAAAATCACTACGACCGTTCGGTTTAGTCTTCTCAGGTCTATCTACAAATCAGCGATGGGGTCTTGATCGCTCTATGGTACCCTCGCCCTCCACGCATACCGTTTACACAACCAGGCCACGTTCACCTAGTTCACCCGATGCTGTACTGCCTAAGCGAGTGGTCTCTCGCACCTTCTGCATGGCGCTACCCACAGAAGTCATGTACTTGCCTATCACGAGAACACCGTACCACATACTTCCTGCTGCAGAGGTATCGGGACATGCCACAGACTTCAAACTACCCGCCCTGATCCTCTAGAGCACGTGACAGCACTTTGGTGGTCAAAAAGCGCTGGAACGTGTGCGTACGAGAGGACATACAAGCCCACCAGCACAAATACACAGAACTGCACACATGCGCAAGAAGAGATGACAACGCTCTCTAGTTGTTGTGGGCTCAACGCAACAGCCGGCGAAGCTCATCATCGAAGGAATCCCCTTCACCATCCTCACCCTCATCATACGTTCGATCTGCAGAGATTGATAGGCATACACTGGTAAGTTTCATGCCAGATGCAGATTTAACCATAAAACAAATAAACATGTCCATATATATATATATAAGCGAGAAATGAATGATTCTTATACTCACCTGAATCCTGCCAGGCCTGCTTGAGGAAAGCTCTCCTGCCCCCTCGTGACACACGCAAGCGGTTGCCGTCTTTCAACAGAAAGCCATTCATCTCATCAATAGCCACATCCGCTCCATGCTGACTCTTGTACGTCACAAAGAAGTAATGGCGTTCTAAAAATAGACGCATGTTTTCTACTGGGCCATGAGCCCCAAACATCCGGCGGATATCGCTTTCCCGAAGATCGGGTGATACATCTCCAACAAACACGGTGCGCAGACGGTGTTCTTCTTCACTATCAATGCCGCCTTTACCGCCGGAAGAGTGTCTGTGTTCGGGGTGAGCAGATTTGCTTTGTGTGAATAGAGGGTTTCTGGTTCCGCAAAGAGTGCATGTGGTAGCGTACGTGATGTGTACCGCATATGTGTATGAAACAAGTGAGGATGGATGTGTGAGGACAAGACGCTCCGTAGACTGCCGATGCACAGGGAATGACGATATTCAACAACTACACCATAGTATACACTCATACAAGCACACATTCTGTATATGAGATACAGCACTAATAAGCCAAGCACCACCCATGATCAGAACTACCTATTCCCACAACAACCAACGAACCCACAGCTCCAAAGTAGACCACTTACGATTGGCGGTGGCGCCTGCTGCTACTACGCTCCCGGCTGTATTCTCTGCGGTCGCTCCTGTGCTCAGACCGACCTCTGTCACGTGATCGGCGTGCGTACTCATCTCGCTCCCGGTCAAAGTGTGGGGGCGACTCTATCTGGTGTACCTGTCCACGACGGCCCACATCGTCGTGCCGTCTGAAGTCATCCACTCGCTCGTGGAAGAAGGGCTCTGGCTCTCTCTTAAGCACACCGTCGGGCGTATGTGCATGTGCGTGCGAGTGTGGGCGGCCGCGAGGGTGCTCTAGGCTCATACCCCGCCCTTGCTCGGGATAGGGTCCCATAAGGGGACCGCCGACATGCGGCATGTTGGGGTGGGGTCGGCACGCCTGCTGGTGCTGTAACTGTTGTCTGTGGTACATCGAGTCCTGGTGCTGCAGCTGCGTATCGTTCTGCCACCTGTGCGACGGGTGCATGAACGCGGCGCCCATGCGTTCGCGGTCTCCGTCTCGCTCGTCTCTGTACGGCCCGTCCATGCCCATACCTGCACGCTCCCCGTTCTTTCCGTTCTTACGCTCGTGTGGGTGTGTTGAGCCATACATGGGCCCGAACGCCTGCCCTCGGGCATCAGCGGGGCTGAATCGGCCCTCTTCTCTTGGTCCACCTATCGCGAACTTCTCGTCATGTCCGGGCTCACGGCGGAAGGGTTGGGGTGCCTGTTGGTGCGGGGCATAGTGTGGTGGTGGTAGTGGAGATGGCCGGTTGCCATGGTTACTGAAGCGGTCGAATCGGTTGGTGCGGGCAGGTGGGGGTGACGAATGTCGCGTTCTCACCACACTGTTGAACCACGCGATATGATCACTCGACACGGACGTATCTGAGCAATCATTTAAACAGAACGAGGCAAACTTGTGGTTAGTGGAGAGATGAGTGTACGACTAAGAAGCCGAAGATCACATTCCTAAGACGGTTGCTTGAGTGATATCCAGCCGAGATAAGCGAGTGCAGCCTCACAAACGATGCGTGTAAGCCAAGTGAGGGAAAGGTTTGTAACAGAATGTGAATGCCAGCCTGCGGGTATGCAACTGTGTATTTCACAACTTGATTCCTTTTCAACAGAAAACAAAGGTGCTTGGCCCTCACACAGTAGTATGAACACCATCTCAAACAGACACATGGTCGCACAGTGATACAGTGTGACTATAGTATCGATACATACAAACAGTCATCAGAAAGATATACATAAGGGATTGCACCAGCGCAACGCTTACCTCGTCCCACGCGCTTGGGCGATGTTGGCGTAGCATCAGTACACGACACGGCCGCCGGAGAAGCCGTAGCAGCGCGCGAGTTCACTCTCTTCGCATATGGAGAAGAGGCACGCGATGGGGGGCTTCGTTCAGTGTCTGAGCCGCTCTCACTGTAGGATCGCTCTGTACCGCTGGCTGAGCTGATACTCGCACTCGTAGTCACACTCTCACTGGTGTGCGTGCGGACCCTTTTCGGGCTGTCCTCATCCGGGTCACTCTGGACCGTCGTGGCGCTACTAAGGCTGCACAAACTCGCATCCGAAATCGTGCGCTTCTGCGATATTTTTGTGTTTGTTAGAGTAAGAGTCGTCAGTGTTTTCGGAAGCATTGCTTTACGCTTGCAGATCGCTGTGCCCGTCCCGGTAATGGCCCCGATTTTGATGCCCTTTGCGCCTGAATTCCTCTGCAACAGTGAACCAAGGTTGCCCACAGCTGAATCAGACGCCTGTGTATCAGCATCAGCCTCCGAATCAGCGAAAACACTCGCCACACGTGACGAAAACTTCGTTTTCACTGCACCTTTAGTAAGCGGTTTGACACGCTTGGTTGCATCTTCGCCTAGTGCTCCAATTGACGTGGGCTTAGTCTGCCCTGCGGCGGTCGGCAGTACCTGTAAAGGTGTCTGTGACGCTAGTGTAGTGGGGTGTGTGCGTGCGGGTTTCGCATCTTTACTAATTTTGACGACACTCTTAGCGGTGTCACTTGTATGCGTGGGCACACCTCGACCACTCGTAGTATGCTTGCCGGTATCTATGGCTCTAGTATCATCACTTAACAGAGTTCCAGCTGTTCTGACGTCTTCCTTGGGGCTGCTTTTTGATTGTGGGTTGCTAAGCGGCTGCTCAGCTTTTTGAACCAATCGCTTGCTTTCAGCCTCCGTACTCTTGTCAGATACAGCACTTGTCAACGCAACGCCCGAACTCTCCTTCGCATCTGTGGTAGCGGTATCTATCCGAGAGGACACCGTACACGTGACCACGGGTTTCTGTTCCGTTGCACTGCCACCCACAGGCGCATCTCCAGTCAACTGCGTGGCGTCGCTAGACACTTGCGGGGCCTTAGTCGATGCCGTTGTCGAACGATTGGGACACGGAGGCGTTGGTGTGACCGTGGTTATTTTGCGCCGAGTGTAGTTCGCGAGGGAGATCCGCTATAGTGGAGGATATGAAGGAGTTAGTGGCCTAAACAAAAGGTATTAGGATCCAAAGACACCCAAGCTAAGCCCAATGGAACTCAGCGAGGCATATAGCCGCCCAGAGGGGGATCCTCTGCGCTCAAACGAGGATCCAATGCACTCTTAGCTATTCTCAATGACACTCAGTGATATACAGTGACACACAAAAAAAGAGTGAACTGAGCCATAAATAGAATTATGTGCCACACGCAACCGTAGGCCGTCTACATATAAGAGTACAGTCCAGCCCTGCCCACATTCATCAACCACGGGCCGACACTGAACACCGAAACAATAAACCAACGGATGAACATACACACCTTTTTATCGGGCACCGTGGGAGTGTCGGGCTTAGAGGACTTGCTAAGTGTAAGATTTGAGGCACCCTCGCCGCCTTTACTTGCTGGGTCCTTTAAGTCCTTGGACATGCCCTGTTCAATCAACTCGGCCGTGTTGAGTTGTTGTAGTGGTGCAGGTTCAGTGCCTGCTGCGTCGTTGGCAGCCGACTGTACCGTCGTTGTAGCAGTATCGTTTTTAGTTGTAGCATTTACTGTCGAGGGTGCCTCCGCCGTCTCAGGGAACATATTTGCCATTGAAGATATCTTAGTCAACTGTTTAGACTCGTTTGTAACAGCGTCGAACGTTCGTTGTATGGCGACGTCTGCCATACATTCATCAGCCACATTGGTCTCGTCTTTCGCTTCTAATGGCGTCAATTGCATAACCTCGTTGTTTAGCGTCAAAGGCACGTCACTAACTGGATTGCTGGCTAAGCCTGTTGCCGCCTCGACAGTAGTGGGCAATAAAGGAAAATCAGCCAGCGACAGGGTAAGACCCACACTCTCAGTATCCGATAAAGACCCCATCGTGCCTATGGCACCCAGTCCCAGTCCCAGTCCCGGTAATATCCCGGTATTAGCTGTGGCACTCCCAGGCATATCTGGCGTGAACGCTGTGGGCCACACATGCCCGAAGAAGTCCGCAGTCGGGCTCATACCCAAACTCAGGGCCGGTGTGGGGGAGAGCGCAAGTGTGGGGGAAGCTAACGATGTACCAGATATGTCCATAAAGGGCAAGGCATTCAATGTCGGCTCCATCGCGAGGAGGGAGTCCAAATCGGGAATATGGGCGGGCAATTCCCATGAGGCGGGCCCGTCAAACAGCGCATTTGATTGGTTGAAGAGATCGTAGTCGAACTTGCCGTACTGCGCGAAAACATCATCGCCAACCTTCAGCATGTCACTCATTTGGATGTGATCTGTGGCGAATCACACGGCGTTATGGGACTTAGTATGCAGGCATCCTGATATGACACATTTCCTTCATGTTGAACATCGTACCACTCACACGGGTGTCATCAAGATGTGCTTTCGTACAGCTTGTACGACTGTGCATACGCAGCCGTGTGACGTTAAACTGACATTCTAGTGTGCTGCACACACACTCCTATCACAATTGCAACTAACACGGCAGACATCGATGTGGTTGACAGAAAAGTGTTAAGCAATCCAGTCCAGAGATGGGGGAGCTCTCACAGTCATAACTCCACACCATGCAGTATGTGCATCTAATACTACCATTGCTAGCATTTGAAGTGCTTCAACGACACAGCATTGTTTGCCCTGCGAATAAATTCCGATCGGACTACACATTCACATTCACATGTCTCTGTCCCTAATCAACTACGGAAACGAAATCACACGGCATACACGCAATATATATATATATAAATTATTTCATAGTAATTTGTTAAATCGGAATATGCATTGCTTACACACGAATTGTATTCCAAGTTGAAAATACATGTATATATGCATATATATATATATATATGTATATAAATAAGCCTATATACACCAGCAGATAGCATACGTATAGATAAACATATACACACGCACCAAAATATGCATATACATATTTATATACATACACCCCCCCCATATAGATAGAATTTGCTATACATTACAAACTTTGTTATATATATATATATATATGAACTTTTGTAAATGAAACGAGGTTTGGCACATACATTCTAAAGTATAAACCATATGAACGATCGTATAAAAAATATTAGTAGAAATTCATCTACAAGGAGTACAAACGCAGAATCTGTATCTCGGATATACTTATTGCTCAAATGCTTGTATGCCGATATATTGGAAAGTAAAGTTTCAGCATGTTGCAGAAATGTAATATAAATCGGGCATTCATATACATGTAGTATATGTGTACACACCCTCATATATAAATATATACATACATACATACGTACATATATATATATATATATATATATAATTACATGTACATACACATATACCATAAATGTATATATTGTTAATATATAATGTGAGCTCACATAAGTAAATATAAAAAGTAAGTGTATGTACCCTTGTTACCACAGAATACATAACAAACCCCTAACATCGTTCTGGGTGACGGACTCCGCACTTTTCTGCAATCCAAAGAAAGTAAAAAAATCTACGTAGATTTGTATTCTCTTAAGCAGAATTCCAACAAATAGAGCTATGCACGTCCACGTTCATTTGTAACTACTATATATGGCCCCATACAATCGCATATACATTTTCGAAGGCATCATGCATGCGTAGAAAATAAAAAAATACTACAACTATCAGTAATACACACCTGCATCTAAGGCCAGGGAGTTCTGCATATACATATCATTGCTGCTGAGCATCCCAATGCTATTCACAGTCGATAGTATATTGAGGTCTATATTCATATTCTCAACCATATTGATGGGGGTGCATATGCCTGAATCGGGAGGGGATTGTGGGGTTTTGCGCATCGTGATTGAATTCAGACTTGCGTCTGAATCTTCGTTTATCGTTTCCACAGCTTCCATATTTTCTGAAGTTGATATTGTCCCTTACGGGATATTGTGAGATATATGCTATTTTTTTAAAGCGCGAGTGAATACATATATATGTATGTATATATGCTTGAATGTATGTATATGTATATATATATCTACTCGGATACACTCTGCTTTTGCAGATGATGTGCAGTATTGTATGGATGCGAGTACACAATACTTGTGTGTGTGCGTGTATGCATGCGTTACGATTCTCAGCACTGGCTAATGTTAGATATGTGAGCCAATATTAGTTACGCTACGCTTTTCATCACATTGCGTACGACAAAACAAATACCGAATTTTTAAGTTTGTTTCCAAATGCACCCGAGAGCCGAGAGCTCAATGTAGAAGTCATTTGTTTATTTTTGAAAAACATGATGAAGTCGTCCACAACACATGTGCAGAAGCTGGACCAATCCGACGTGCAAAGCTAAATCTATATTAAGTTATGATTGGTGTAATGTCTCTGCTAAAGTCTGTTCTATTTTTGGGTATCAGCAACAATAATGTGTTTTCCCCAGAGTCCAGACCACTCCAGAGTCCAGAGTCCCAGTCTCAAAGACCCCACCAGTTATTACTTATTTACCAGTTCGTAGTACGTTAAATGCCGGTTTTTTCTAAAAACAGTAAATAAAATCAATATTTTTGTCTAAATTAGATATTTCTATATACATATAAATAGCCGTACTCTTCATTCATCAAGTCATCGTGCGTGTTTAATTTTCAAAAAAGAATGAAGTAATCCAATTAGTCGTATGGCCCGTTTGATTCGCAACAGAAGTGGGAATTTTAAAAAGTAGTCAACAGAGCCACATGCCCAGCTGGCCCACAGCCCTGTTGCCAACTCGGTCGATATTAGCGGAAGCCGGAAGGCTTATCTGTTTTATCAGCGTATATGAGATGCTCACAGGTTAATTTTATGCGCGCGGGGAGGAGCGGGGGGCGGGAAATGATTATTCAATAAAAAGGGTGCGGTAGTTTCGTCATGAATACAGATATATATAAAACGATACGTACGCTATTGCTTTGTCTGTTTTGTGAAGTATCACTGGTAGTGGATGTGGACAGGATCTCTCTAGAGGGTAGAATACCGTGCCAAATGGGGAGATATCGATCATGAATCCGAGTTTTATCCTGGTGCAACTTGAGGTTTCACCCGTGGGACCTACTCGGTACTACAGTAGCTAATGTCGTCAATAAATGGAATTATGATGTGCACGTCATTTGTTAATTATCAACTACATGAAGGGACTTGTGGTCATGGATCGGATACCGGTCGTCTATCATCTGCCGCAATTATAACGGCATGTTCGTTTTCCGGGTACTACAGTTATGCTGTTAATTTTAGTAGGTTACTTTTGTTATTTGTTAATCAGTATATGATGTGTCTGGCAATTCACACCACGTAGCAGATCCGTGCAATTCGAAGCAAAAACAATTTGAAGTTGCCTACTATGAAACAACAGGCATGCAAATTGAAATAACTCTCGTCTATCGATCCGGACAGAGGATGGCGGCTTTCTACTTTATTTTTATTTTTGTACTCAAATAACTCCTTTTTTTTGACAATAAATATCCGTGCACGTGTTCCTGTTAAATCATAATTTCAAAAAAAAAAACGTACATATGTACATTTACAATATACATAAGTAAATACAGATGCACAACTGTACATTAAAAATTATAAACATTACACAACCTTCAGCAGCCTCCACTGGTCAGTTGTCAAAGTCACTCGAAAGTATTACACATAGCAATCGTCGCAACATGGTGGCCAAACGCAGATTTAGCGATGATGACGGCGCTTCCGCAAGTATCGCCAAGCCACTTACCGATTCAGACATGGCTGAGAGTGGTATGATAATTTAAAGACTAATGCATTTGTTTACAATACAATGTTTACAATAACAAAGGATACGATTCGGAAAAAAACATACGCATTATATATATATATATATAAATAGTCTCTGTTACCGTTTATCTATGTTATGGTGGTCTTGATATATATATATATATATATATATATATATATATATATATATATATATATATATATATACTACATTATATATATATATATATATATATATATATATATATATATATATATATATATATATATATATATATATATATATATATATATATATATATATATATATATATATATATATATATATATATATGTGTGTGTGTGTAAATATAAATATACATATATATATATATATATATATACGATGTGCGTTCTCATGTTACTTATTTTTAATTTATGAGTATTTGGTTTTCCTGGAAATTATATCGCCCGCTGCCGGACTAAGCCTCGATCGGCAGCACGAAGCGTATTTCCTACAGCAAAGTGGCATTGGAACAACTTATTGGCCTAACATTGGCGTTACTAGGCTACACCTTTGTCTACAATTTATATTTCATATAGTCGTGATATGGATGATTTGTGTACCAGAGATTTTGAATGTTGCATTGAAAGTGAACTTGATATAGGCAGCAGCTTTGGGTTAGGTATCTATCTGCCCAAGAGGTTTTCGATCGGATAGCCTGTCCACGAGTTTGGTGACATGGTGCAAATCACACATGCAAAAGTCCATCAGTGACTGCCTTGTATATATATATATATTGATTATCGTGCTATATATAGTCTGCTTATGTAGTTGTATGCGGCTCCACATATACGTGCTTCTTTTTGTTGTATGCCATTAGCACGTTTGTAATCGGTATGGTTGTCTGCTTAAAACTGAGAACGGCACCTGTGTATCATCACTATTCCGCACTCATGTTATATCAATACAGACAACTAAAATCGCATGTACACTTGCACATCATTCACACACATGTTACAGATCCCACTAGTGTCAAACGGCAGAAAAAGAAGCAAGATGCTACCGATACTAATAACGGAGCCAGCGGCAAGGCCAAGGCTCCATTGACTGATGCCATGCGCGCTAAGATCAAAGCAAATCCCGGACAGAAAGAGAGAGGCTTGAGGAAAAAGGCTCTGAAAAAGGTGGTGTATGTCAACCAGACGGCTGTATCTATACTCGGGGTGTGTCGTTTGTGGCATATTTCACAGATCGTATACCGGAGCATCGTACCAATCTGCTTGTCACCTTGTGATTGTGGTTGTATACACAGTACTGGTATCGCCCCTTGAACTTATCACGACCCTATCTTGGTGCCTTTAACCAACAGAGCACCGTCGAGTTGGAGCTAAAGGTAGATGAGTACTACAAGAAATCCGGGTTCGATCGCATGACCCTGCGACACTCACAGGCTGCGCTACTGTGGTGTGTCAGCGATGGCCGAAATCCCAACGAATGGCTCTTCTTGAAGGTGTGCTATTTTTAGAATCCAGCTATTCTAACCGCTGGCGGATCTATTGTTTTCTTACCTAAGATTCCCATGCGTGATAACTTGACACGGAAGTGTTTGTGCTGTATTGCCAGTGCCACACCCACGTGTCCGTTTTAATTCCCTCGTGAACGCAGCCTACCCCCCCTATCGCGTTTCGGCCCATGACGATTCCATAATTTTGACAAGCATATGTCTGAAGATCTGGATGTTAGATAAAATCTATCCGAGGCTTTACATAGGCTTTAGCCTTGTATAAAAAGTTGTATATAACCGCATATTGGCGATACTGCTACAACTGGTTCTTATATACATTGTCTTTACCCTTCTCTTGCTCTCGCAGAACATGTCGCTGATCAATAAGTACATGACCATAGTCATTGATGGACTCACTGTGGACCTCTACACAAAATACGGCACAAACTGCCCCAATCTGGTGAACCTCAACCTGATGATGGGACTGCTGTTCCCACCCTCTTCGCAAACAAACCAGAGACCGATAAATCACAAGAACAAGAGTAAGGTATTTAACAAAGCAAGTGCTGTTACCAACACCACAGGGGAGAGTACAAATGTAGCACAACCTGATAGTAGCTCAGTAAAGGAGGAGATCAGCTCAAGCACAGCAGAAACCCATACAGCCACCGAGGACGCCAGCACAAGCGCCACAGAGACTACCAGCACCACAACCACAACCACGACCACAGCTGCAACCGTATCGAATAACAAAGTAGCCAGGATATCGAAGGAGAAGGCGATAATGGAGGACTATGCATCGGAGGTGCTCAACAGCTACTTCTACGCAGGCATTCCGGCGATGCGACGCAAGAAGCTCGAAGCTGAGAAGAAGTTTTTAGAAGACAAAGCGGTATGTATAGGGGAGATGAGTCAATGTTATTTTTGTTTATGTATACATGTCTATATATACACACGCACATACACACACACACACACACACACACACACACACACACACATATATATATATATATATATATGTATATGTACACGCTCACTCACTCACGCACGCACGCATATATATATATAAATATATATATATATATATATGTATATATATATATACTACTATACACACACGACACACACACACACATATATATATACT
>NW_014040415.1:28150-32429 GCF_001186125.1 Sphaeroforma arctica JP610 | reverse complement strand
GTATATGTACAACGCTCACTACACTACACGACACGCACGCATATATATATATAAATATATATATATATATATATGTATATATATATATACTTACATACACACACACGCACACACACACATATATATATACTATTCAATTGAACTATTTTTTTTTGCATCTGTGTTGCTTCGTTGCAGTGCCAATGGTTGGCGGTAACTATATCAGTGTGAACTTTCTTGTAGATCAATTAGGCAATGGCCCGTTTCTTGTGGCGGGGCTGAGCGTGTCTTATCGGCATCCATGCCCAGATGTGTGACCTGTTGCAGTATTTTGGAGAGGTTTTCTCTCCAATCAAGTAAACTGTTTTGAAGTTATGACCCTTTGTGTCTATTCACCAGTGTATGGTAGACGCGTTGCGGTTGCAATTGTTTCTCTCATTTTCTGATTTGATCTAGCAGACATATTCCAATTCCACCAACTGAACCATGTATGTATCTCTGCCCGTCAACCGACAGAGAAGAGAGTCGGGCGAGGCGAAGAAAAGCACAGAGCTGCCACCCAACTCGCACTATATTCTCACACGTGAGGAATTAACCATGAATCAATTCCCCAGCTGGTATCCCGGCTGGACTGGTGAGATGTTAACGCCTGGAGCCATTTTGCCAGACATGAAGGGTTACCAAGGAACGCATAAGGTAGTGGGGGACGGGACATTGAGATAGTTTTAGTTTAGTATTAGTGCAGTATTAGATGTAAGAGTTCTTCAGCGTGGGTGTATGACAGGGGAGACGTATGTATCGAGAGAGTGTGCCGCTTGCGCCTCAACAGGGACCATTCTCCGACCAAAACAGAACTCGTTCCACACGTTCCCCATACACTTGGAATATACATATCCTGAGGTGAACGGCCACGTTGTAGTATACGATGTTATCTGTGACTGTGGATCATCGGCGGTCCTTCAGTCAAGGCCTTATGTATACTGTTTGTATACTCACACACGCACTATATGCTGAAATCACCATTACAGGATCATGTCCCGACCAAAGCGGAGCTTGTGCAGGATGGTGAAACACGCAACAAACGAATCGGCAGAGATGTGGATTTCGAAACTCCAGTAGTGGACGATGTAGAGCGCACATGCATACTGCCTGTGTTTTCCATCGATTGCGAGATGGTATGTCTGTCGTGTGCTCACGCGCCTGGTGTTTGTGAGTGGGCGTGGGCGAATATCTGTAATTATTGGGTTGCAAGTCCGTTTGTGTATGTATCTATACAATATATATATATATATGTATATATATGCAAATCTAAGTGTATGTGGGCGTGTGTTTGCATCGACTGCGTAGTAACCATTGGGCCACTCCTACGATCTGCGTCTCCACAGCACAACCACAGTGACATGAAATATATCTATACGACACTGGGTGTCATTTACACACCGATACTTCTCCGAAACTGTGCAGAGCCGTCTGATTTCGAGTTCGTCCCTGATATTTTTATTCCATTTCCTATTTGTTTGTCATGGCATCTTAATTCGAGGTGCGAAAAAAATTATAATGGGGTTATCAGAAAGCCCTTCGGGCCGAATCTGTGCTCAACATGGTGCTAAATCAACCGCTACTTCACACGGCCTATGTCCCGCGCAATGCTTCGTATTATCTCGAGCCAATTAATCTTATCTTCCATCGCTAACGTTCTTTACAGTGCGAGACTAAGAGCGGGCCGGCGTTGACGCGTGTGTCGATTGTCAACGAAGCCGCAGAAGTGGTCATGGACGAATTGGTCATGCCGGATGAGCCCATCACCAATTATTTGACACAGTATGTTCAATGTATGTGGAAATAAGCGCTGTATGTGACAGAATAAGCACTAGCTGTGGCAGATAATGGTGCGATCTATGAGTAATTAAGAGTGATTTACTGTGAAACAAGTCGACTCCTTGCAAGAATACCGAGCCGACGAATACTTGAATGTCTGAAAGAACTTGTGCAAATCAATTTATTATCCGTGCACGTGTACTTGACATACACACACGTGACTTCACTTGTATTTGGCCACAATTGCATGCGGACCTATTCATAAGGATTTGTAACCGCGCGTTCAATCAATACCAGTCAGGCACGTTGTGCTTTTTCTCCGCTCGTATACCCCTAGCCTAAAATAACTCATCTGTTCAAATGGCAAAACAGTGCTTTTGTATTGCTCATGAATCTGTTTGCAACGCTAGTAGGTAAATCATCATCAGTGTCTCCATGGTCATTTCACGGTGATATAGAGACCATTTTACTGTACGATTGAAAGGTAACTTCAGAACCTCGCAATAGAACTATAATATTGTACTTGCGCGTAGCTCCTAGTCCACCGATGCCGCACTGCTACGATGACCGTTGAGCAAGATTAGTTTGGTGTTAATTCAATTTCTATTTTTGGGGTCACTAAATCCACAGGTTTTCGGGAATGACTCGAGAATTGTTGAAGGGGGTGACAACGACTGTGCTGGATGTGCAGACCCGGATCCGGTCATTGATACCAGCTAATGCCATTCTGTTGGGCCACTCGCTCGAGAATGATTTGCGGGCCATGAAGGTATGCTGGAATCGTATTGATCATGTGTGTGCTAGTTTATAGGCACATATTGCACACACACACACACACACACACATATATATATATATGTTATATTATTATATACATTATTATATATCTACTCATACGAATACCTCACACGTACACCTGGCGCTTCGCGAAGGGAGTGTAAAAACGTCCACACACATACTCCAAATCCCTTATAATTTTTTTTTCATCTCATCACACACTCACAGTTAGTACACCGACGTGTGATCGACACATCGCTGCTGTACCCACACCCCGGAGGAAACGGCCTCAAACAGGGTCTCAAGACGCTATGTCGCACACACTTGGACCGAAGCATTCAGGAGGGTGTTGGAGGTCACGATAGTATTGAGGACGCACGGGCGTGTCTAGCGTTGTACGCGCTGAAAATGAAAAAGGGCCCGAGGTTCGGAATCAATACACGCACACAGGTGTCGGAGAGCATCTGCAGACGGTTGACCAGGAGTAAGAAGACCAGCGTGTTAATTGATAAGCTGGAGCTGATAAAGAAGCACACCGACGCGAACGTCATCAACCACAGGAACGATCAACAGGTTCGTCAGAGTCTAAGGAGGGTTCTTCATGAATTTAATCGGGGTTTTGTGTTATGTTGGTTGCAAGTGGGTGACAGGACAGAGCTACGCGCATTCATTGGGAAAGGAGAGTTACAAATACGATTCACACAAAGAATTAACCTCTGTTTTTATGGATCACTGCACGTATCAAACGCGCGCGCTGCGATGTTTACTTTATTAAGGTTGGTTTGTTTAGTTTGTTGTATATGCAACCTGAGTTGCGGGAACAATCACAACTCACATGAACTTGTTTTGACTGTGATGTACTGATGGTGACTTCACATGTTTTGCGTCTTTCTACCATATAGGCCGTTGCCGCGATGTTGAAGCAGTGTCAAAGAGACGTCAACTTTCACTATATCCGCTTGTTTGCGGTATCGGATTTTGTCAAATCGTTCCACACGGAGGAAACGAAGTTACTGGAGGCAACAAACTCAGTTACACGCAGGGAAATCAGTGCTATACCGACTACTAAAAATAGCACAGATATTGTATATCAGACAGAGTCTGTCGGTAGCATAGAAGAAGCAACACAAGGTACGCTAAACACGACGGAAGAGAGTACGGGTAAGGTTAAGACTGAAGTTCGTAACGGGACAACTGGTGAGCAAGCTATAGTAGACGATGCCAGTGAGTCCTCTCAAGAGATGACCAGTAAATGGACTGTGGAGGTATCGCCTGCGCTCCGTGAAGGTTCCATGTGCTTAACAAAAGAGGAGTACACGGAGCAGATGGAAGAGGTTTTGACGCAATTGGATGGTAGAATTGGCAAGCTCATAGCGGCCATGCCCAAGAATGCGGTGGTCAATGTTATTGCTGGCCCTGGAGTGCTACCAGAATCAGAGAAAGCGAATAAGCACCAGTTGTTCAGTGCGAGAAACGGTTTTATGTTTATGAAGGTGATCAGTGGAAATGGGGAGGCGGGTGCTCGTGAGCCCATGGAGGAAGATAAATAAGCCGAGAATAATGAAATAAATACCAAATTAAGACGCACTCGTCCGAGAAGAATGAAATAAAACGAAATTTAGACGTACTCGTCGGTATATATATATATATAATGTTTAGTGTATATTATATATATATATATATATACATAGTTATATAATANATA
>NW_014040415.1:6365-20380 GCF_001186125.1 Sphaeroforma arctica JP610 | reverse complement strand
TATGTTTATATATATACTCTGACTTTAATTGTTTTTGTTGTTGTTTGGTGAAAAACATTTTCAAATCTGCGGCCTGGCGCCAGCTGTAGTATAGTCCCTTTTTTCTATGAAAACAAAGAATAGAGCAAGTTTCATTTTTTAGGAGGCTATGCCTGTTCAATTTATATACTTGCCACACGATAGGCTGAGCACACACCACACCCCTGGTATGCTTGTGTGCGAATCGCAATCCCAATGACACTATATGTCCAACAATGCGTCGGGCAGTCCAACAACAAGACAAGTTGTCCGTGAGAGACACATATTGGAGTTGCTAGTAAAAGCGCTGCCATATGTGCACGAGCATAGTACGCTGCAAAACATGCTGAAGGTGTTGCAGGCAGTCATGTGAGTATTTCTGACTGTACTGATCGCAAGGCCATTCTCGTCAGTTCAGGGATGCTGTCGCACATATTGTGACAGTCAATGGAGGCTCTGAGAAGGTTAGTACAGTTGGAAGGAGGTGTGCTAATCTCGTGTTTGCGATGAAGAAAGGACATGAGATCGACGACACTGCTTGTAGTAGAGGCGTGCGCAACCTTACCACACTAATTATCCTCATAGGTCATGCGGAAATGGAGGCGCAGTTCGCTGCCCAGTTTGATACCGAGGGAAAGCGCTGGCTTTAACACGAGGAGGTTAGCAATGCACACTACGCTCAGAAGAAGTATGCCGAGGCTATGCAGGCGTATACCACAGCCTTCTCGTTGGATGCCAGTCAGGTAGGTGACCAACCAAGACTTGTTGTCTTGGCAACATACATGATCACACCTGTCTAGCAACAGCTTTGTATACTTAATTTTTTTACGTCGTATTATGTATGGGATGCCATACATCTGATACCGAACTGCTGCCTGCCTACACCTCGACACGAAAGTCAGTTTTTCAAGAATTGTTGTTCTACGAGGCGCCCTTCCAATCGCGCATGTCAGCTGCCAAAACATTTATATTCTATAGGTGCCACCCCCACGTCTTCACAAACATTATTTTCTCATACAATGTGTGTAGGTCGAGCTCTATTCGAATCGTACACTATGTACGTTGCGCCTTGAACGACAAACTAGTCCGAGATGATGCTGAGGACACAATTGAATTGGACGGCCGCAACGTGAAGTATTATCGTGCGCCATGTGAGCCCCTCGCAGGTCTTGAACTATGAAAGGAAGCTAAGGTTACTTGCATTGAATGTATGAAGCTCGTGCCTGATGACTGAGTGCTGTTGACCGCAGTAGAGATGGTATCGCTCAAGCAGCAGAAGCCAGGTGTGTTTGTACCTTGGAGATAGATGAATGTTTAACAGGAAGTATGCTAAGGATGCCAGGAAGAAATATGTGAATGATGTCAGAAGAAAGTATGTTAATGATGCTAGAAGAACATATGTTAACGATGCCAGAAACTATGTTAACAATGCCAGAAGAAAGTATGTTAACGATGAGAGCTGAAAGTAAGTTAACAATGCTAAAAGTAAGTATATTAACGATGGCAGAAGAAAGTATGTTAGTGATGCCAGAAGAAAGTATGATAACAATGCCAGAAGAAAGTATAATGCCGATGCCAATAGAAAGTATGTTAGCTAAGCAGAAGAAAGTATATTAATGATGTCAGAAGTCAGTATTATAACGATGCCAGAAGAAAGTATGTTAACAAAAGTATGTTAACGATGCCACAAGAAGAAAGTATGTTAACGATGCCACAAGAAGAAAGTATGTTAACGATGCGAGCTGAAAGTATGTTAACAATGCCAAAATAAAGTATGTTAGCAATACCAGAAGAAAGTATAATAACGAGGCCAGAAAAAGTATGTTAACGGTGCCAGAAGAAAGTATATTAATGATATCAGAAGAAAGTATTTTAACGTTGCCAGAAGAAAGTATGTTAACAAAAGTATGTTAACGATGCCAGAAGAAAGTATGTTATCGACGCCAGACGAAAGTATGTTAACAATGCCTGAAGAAAGTATGTTAATGATACCAGAAGAAAGTATGTTGACAATGCAAAAAGAAGCATGTTAACGATGCCAGAAGAAACTGAAAGTATGTTAACGATGGTAGAAGAGAGAACTACGAGATACGTGTATAACAGATTTCCTTTTTGGGTATAGAGGAACGAAGACAGACTGTTAGCAATCGCAACGTATTGTTTACATATATGGCAGGTATTGTACTTTGTTACATGTCTTTGTTGGCTATATGTAGCATTTTGGGATGTTTTGTAGTCCTAGTCACTTGTAACTGTTACGTAGCCATGTTTCATATACCGGATATGTGTGGGGGTGCTTGCACGCATCGTCTCTTGATTGCTGCTGCTGTACGTTCAATCGCTCAAGCTTCTCACTTTAGCCTAAAGATATCGAAAAGTGCAAGTGTGCTGGGGTTTCGGCGGTTGTATTTCTTTGAACTCGCCACATCGACGCTATACGGAATTGGACAATCACAATCACATTCACAATCACATTGAAGTTCATGCGAATGCGCTTATATATACAAAATTTTCGCACCAACTAAAGTCACTATCAGCTGTGGTATAAAAGTACATCCCGAGTCTGAATGCTACTTTCTCACTACCTCACGGGTACCCATTTATACGTACTCAGGCTTGTTGTCTCCAACACATCTGGCTTTGCTGGCAACACGAGTGAATTCTTTTTAGGGCAAGCAGGCGGCGACCCTGACTTCCAAGCACAACTGATACAATTTTACGTGAAGATGAGCAAGTTGAACCCACTTGCTTGTGATTGCGGACACCAACCAGTGAGTGATTTGAGCCTACAGCAATACAATCTGGTGGTGAAAGGGCACAAGTTCCGAGATAGTGGCAAACTGAAGCGGGCTATGGCGGCATACAAGGAGGCGGCAGTGTTGGGCAATGCGGAGGGCCAATACGACCTTGCCTGTCTTACTGGTAACAACAAAAAATTGTTACGCTGGGCCAGAGAAGCGGCTGAACCGAAACCATATTTCAAAATTGGTGGCTCAAAAGTACACTTGGATATCGGTGACGTAGAAGTCGAGAACCTTATGGGTAAACGCATACAGGGACAGCAGGGGGAGCGAATCTAGATTACCACAAAGCGTTTGAACTACGTTCGCTCGGCCGAGCTCGGGTGCCTGCTTGGTATGAATAACTTGGAAGTTTTCCTGACAAATGGGGTTTATAAGCCGTGAGGGCTGACTGACTTTGCATGTCCTATCCATATAACAACAGGTACAAGCAAGCCTGCTGTCAATAACAAGCGTTATCCAGGACAGCAAACAACAAATATAAGTATGTCTCTGTCAGTAGCAAGTGTATTCTAGGATAGTAAACGACAAGTGTATTCTAAGTAGCAAACATCAGATGCAGGTGGGCTACCCGAAACATGTACGAATTGCCATGCTTTTGATAAGTGAAGAAGGTGGTAATGTAAAAAGGATCTAGAATTGGCAAAGTAGATGTTGGGGCAGGCGAAGGCGGGCGATATTCCAGAAGCGGCTGCGTTGCTGCAACGTTGCGTATGCAAACGAGGTATGTACACATTCTGTGCGGTTTGTATCGAATTGTAAACCCATACGCGTTCTGCCTGTGCTGTGTGCTTTCGATATGCTTTTCCACCGGACTTCAGTTAAGGAATATATAACAGTGCTATAGCGAAGCAATATAATTAGCGTGGGTCGTGCGATAGATCTTTTTGCTTTTATATTTGTGAGCATCTTTGTTATCATCGTTGTGCTGATTTACCATGTTGTTTATCGCGGCCGCTAGAGTTTTCAAACACTTCGGTTAATTTATAGATCCCGAGTGCAAGTGCAAGCACAAGCACCAAGCTGGTTGAGGAAGAAGCTCCTGTCAAGAGTGCTTTTGATATGTTGCTGCTGGCGGACAACCACCAACAGGGTGAAGGAGGCGTGCTTCAAGACTTTGATAAGGCAGCAGAGTACTACGAACGAGCCGGAGCGATGGGTGCCGTGAGTGTATACAATACTCTTGGTGAACTGTACATAAACTAAGGAAGGTGCCTGAGAAGGCTTACGCCGCGCTGAAAAAAGCTTCAATCAACGGGATAGATACAACTAGGGATGGAAACAAAGGTATGCATTTGATTGTATGAGTATGTGGTGCAATATGCTATTCGGATAGATGTACGTGTATATTCTCATACAGTGCATGCTAGCGGCTTTTGAACCAGTGACTCTTGATCTATGCAATTTGTGGACCTACGCGCCATCCTAATCTTTGCAAATCATTAGCACTTCAGGGCATCTGGTCGAGCGCTGCATCTTCTCACAGAAGTGCCTCGCAACCGGATATAGCTGTAAGCTCGATCCGATAGAGGCCAGACGGATGTATCAGCGCTTCACAAAATTGGTCAGCGGCTACCCCGAAAGCAATCTAGATACTGACAGAGATCGGTACAAAAATATGTACGTACGAGAAATAATCTAATCTTGCTTTTCAAGGTCTTTCTATGCGAGAACGCAACACCCGGTACTTGCCACATTTCAGGGACACTTGTACACCCTCTGCTGATGCTGAAGGCGATGTTAGTACATTGCTTGCCGAGAAAGCAGAAATGTTGAACCCTTTGCGGGAATCTTATAAAAGTATGGCGACGCACAAACAACCCACTCTGAAGCCCATTGAGTCTACCGCTGATGATACGACTCTGGAGCGGATATGGATGCGGGCAAAGGAAGGATTTGTTGGGGCGCAAGACTATATGAAAGCTTTCGAGTTGAACGTCAGAGTCCTCGACCGCGTAGTGGGTATGGCCGCAGGTAACGTGTCATGCTGGACAGCCCTCGATTGGGCATTTACATGGACAAGCCTCCGAAGTCTGCTGCTGTTACATATATCCTTCACGATGGATTCCCACCTATTTTGCTTATTTTAATGTAGTTTTATTAACCATTTACCGATGTGGCACCATCTGTATGAGATGGGTTATGTCGCCGTTTCTTTACAATATTTTTTCATCTATAGTGTTTTATCGTCGTTCTCCGCTGCGTTAACCGTTCACTAAATACTTTAGCTGACTTCCGAACATTTTGTTCATTGCTCATACACCAGATATAAGTGCTCAATACGCTGACGAATATTTGGCTGATTTGCGAAAAGTGGCCAGGCTCTCCGATATAGTAGCATCTTCAACGAACGAGGTTCGACTGATTAAGCTAGTCGCTACGAAACGTCTGCACATGGTAGGTTTATATGATGCTGTCAAATTTGCGAGGTCCTAACGAAACCGGTGATTGGTTTTCAATTACGTACTACATGTTATTCTAAGTAGAAGTTATATATAGGAAAGAATCAACCTTGCAACATTTGCCCTTGAACTATTTTATGCAGTTAATCATGGCAACTGCTTCAAGGGCGTTCATTAACATTTTGAGGCACTTGTTCAGCTCAGTAGGGGTTTTATCCAAATCATAATATACATTTCACTATAAACATTTTGGATGCTATGCCTATATTCAACAGGAGAATGGGGTGCACGCAGACGCATCCTTTTATTTGGTAAGTCACCCCGATTCCACCCCCCGTATTCGCGAGATGGTAGTTAGGTTCTCACACTTGGTGAAACTTCATCCCGAAGAAGCTGATATCACGCGTCTACTTGGCAGTGCATATCAATTTGCTAGCATGTTTCATCTGTCTTCTTCATTCGTCTGTCGTGCCTTGGAACGAGACCCCGGTCGCACCGACTGGTACCACGATTTAAGCATTGTTTTGTAAAAGAGTACATCGGAGTGATAATATAATTATATGCTGTCAGCTTTATAGTCGGAGTGAGACATCTTGAACCACCTACTGTTCAATTTAACATATGCAAAGTGGTATATCTTTCTCGTTGTTCAAGTAGGCCCCCTTTGTATTGTTTTTTAAAATATGGAATGGTATAAGCATTGAAATCAGACCAGGTTATGGTTCTAGTTCCACTGAAGTACATTAGACTTGTAGCCGATGCTCTGCGGTACACGCTGAAACTGAGTAGTTTACTACATAAGCAACAAAGAAATGTGAAATTTACGCCCCTGTCGCTTGAATCTTTGTTTCAAGACTGCCAGTGGAAGGCACTAATCATCTAATTTTGTTGTTTAAAATGCAGCCTACCAATTAAAACTCAAGAAGCGATCGACGCGTTCATCAGGGACAGCCCCCCGGATCACAGAAAGATGCCAGATGCACACTACTCTTTAGGTTCTCTTTATCTACAACTGCCTACAGATATCCAGAATGCTAAAGAGTATCAGAAAGGGTTGGATGCTGAAAAACCTGAAATACGTATGCCAGGGTAGCCTCCAATTGATAATGCCTTTCCACCGAAATGGATGCTACATTCACCGACTTTAGCGAAGTGGCCCAAGTCAATGGTTCACAGACTGGGTAAGGTAACGGTACCGACGGAGAAGAAGATTTGTGTAGTGTGCGGCGTAGCAACTACTAATCAATGCTGCCCGAGTGTCTTCTATTGCAATGTCGCATGCCAGAAGAACAATTACAAGATTCACAAACTCGTGTGCCCACGAGGAGTGAAGAAATGATCCATTTCAGCGTGCGGTGCTACAATTGAAGACCCTCTTGCAGCCCATCACTCTCCGAGTTCACTCTGCACCCACGAATATTTATAACTACCACCCAACTGAAGCTGAATTCAAAAGCATATCATCTACAGTTTGGAAAGCGGACATTTTACTTCGTACTTCTAGTTTGAAGTCATTTTATGGGTGAGACCTTCATTCAGGTCGAAAAACATAGTTAATTTATCAGAGCAACTGTAAGTGAGCGAGTAAAGTTAAAAATTAGTATATTTGTCGTTTGAAATGTGAAAAGAGGAGCCCTTCCTTCTGCGCAGTGGAAACTCAAGATTATGAAACGTGCGTGATAAAACCTTACGCTGCGGTTTTGCTTGATGTGACACTTCCTCAATCCTCACCGACATGGTATTCGGATGTAATTAGGTCAGCTTTTGGCGCCAGAATAGGAGTCATTGTATTGACGGAGGGGCAATCCTTTCCAGTCATGTTCACATACTTAGAAATCGTGCATTGGTATGATCTGCTTGACGAATATGGGCGAAATGAGTTTATACGCACTAATCGGATTGATACCGGATCTCCAGAAGAAACACACATGAGATGACTGGGCTGCGCGATCCCTGAAATTCCATTTTATTATCCAAGTTATATTATATTGAATTGAAGTATTACCTCAAATGGATTCCCTATTGGGTAGTCCTGAAAGAATTTTTACTCAAAACCTTTCAATTATCATTAACCAAATTTCCTTTCAGATCAGTCTTCGAATAATACAAACGTTCGAATCATAGTATTGAAGCCCATAAATCGATCGAGTGATCAGACGTTTTGTGATCTTAGAATTATATATTTTTATTATCACAACGAATTTACTATGCATTGTGCTTGTGCCGTCAAGCTAAATGGTAGGCAAAGGCCCCGCCTTGAAGAACTTCACCAATTAAACTTCGCTCCTTCAGCATATCTAGAATGAAGTAAGATACAGGAGGTAATTATAATTGAGGTTCTACTGGGCTGGTTTAGAAGTACGCTACAAAAATCATTTATATCTGTATGTGTTTACTTATGAATAAAATCGTGTACATGTTTAGAGAGGTCTGCATTAGTATGTTGCAGGACGAATACACTTGTAAAATATAAGTACATGTCTATTTGTATGGAAATGGATGAGTACAACTCAAGTCATCCTAGTGGATGTAGGTGTAAGAACCTGAAAGTCTGATGATGGTCTGCTCATTATATACATAGATATGGTGAGAGTACGCTTTACGCGAAATAACAAGTCTCCTATGCCATAAGCGTTCGTCTGCCATAGATCACCAGAAGCGTACATGTTTGTGGTTTTCGGTTAGAGTAAAATGCGAGAACCAAATGCGAAGCAAATCCACATACCGAATACTCTCCTCCCTTTCAGCTTGCAGGGAGGCAAGCAACGTTTGACGCTGATTATTTGATACACGACATAACACACACTAAAATGATAACATACTGATAATCAGACGCAAGCCGTCGGGTGCGAAATTGGGGAAGCGAGTTCGTAGGGATTCCATGGTCTGGTATGGTGTAGTAAAAGATGATTTGTGTAATTTAGGGTCTATTATGACTCAATGTACGATGCGAAGGAATCACGCACCAAGAGATGTAGCAATGAATACACAAACACAATCAGTTGAGGAAAGGCTTTAAAAACGTAAAACCCCCTAGCTAAGCACTTAAAACTGGTACCCGGAAAGCGACCTCAACCAAAGTATCTGTTTGGCAAAGACCCTTGCTTGTTCGTTCGGACGGTATGTTCAGGTTCCAAAAAAATGAACAAATAGGTTATGGCGACGTCAACGTATATTCAGTTCCTCAATATGATTACCGAACTGCTAGGCGCAAACAAGTAGAAACAAAACACTGACTGTTAGTTGAACCAACCAATTCTCCGAACGATTGATATAGTTAAAAACACACATCATACGATCAAAGAGAATACACGGACTCCTACATTGTGCAGTTCACTGATAGCCCCAAGCGATATCAATCTACACCCACGCAATGCATTCCAGAACAAGCACTAAGGAAGGGCCGTAGCTATATCACAAGCTAATAGGCGAATCCAAAAAATATATAGACAGCGACACGTCACATTCCAAAACAAGCACTGAAGGCAGATACGTGGCCGTGGCAAATCGCTAACAGATCGATCGCCTAGTACGAAAACATACGTAAGACCTGGCATTGTCGGACTCGCTGTCTTCCCAGAACAAACTCCACACAGCCCACAATTCGTCTTTGGCAGACCCAGTTTGGTAAGAGATCGGGAATAACTCAATCTTGAACTCGACATCCGGTTCTCCGTCCCCGTCACTTCCATCGGCCATGGGATCATTTGTATCGCTGCCAGTGACTTGATCTTGATTCAGCGCTGTACGTTGCATTATATGACCAATGCAAAATGCAACAATAGTTTCGAATGTGTGAGAGTGTGTGGACAATTGCGAGCACCTATAGCTTCTACAGTGAGAACAGGCAGACAGCTTCCATGAGTATAAAATGGTGACTGTGTATATATGCGCATTTAAGCTTTGACTGATCAGTCCGATTGATCGAGGATGCTTCCTTTCCGCCATCAGCCTGTTCCACTTTGGCAGCATCGTTGCTTAACAGTTGGCTATCCATCTACTTCAACACTGATTTGCATCACTGCACCACCTAATAATTACCAACTCCTCCCTGTAATTCTGCAATGCATTTGAGTTTGTGGTGGCGAACAGAGTGGTAGCATGGGCGTGCCACATGACCACACCTGCACATGCATGTGGCAGATACACATCCTTACATGCACTTGCAGCTCACGAAGAGCACGCGCATATCTGTATCAACTATCAACTGCACACGGAAGTTTGTCGGAGTACAGCAAGGCATACCACAGAAATAGATCGTTGGATCATAGTGCCGAACTGTACACGAAGGTATTTCTCAGTAAACATACGGAGAACAGAATACAGTTCAACACAATCTGATAACTCGGTACAGCATACGAAGTCACACATGTATACGCCCATGTTCGAGTACACACATGTATACGCCCATGTACGAGTCACATACCGGCCGCCACTGAAACAGAACTTTTAATATGCACATACAGCACAAAGGACATTCCAGGGGTTGACCAGCAAAAAAGGGATGCACACACACATATCTATATATTGACACCTGGCAAACAGGTAGACGCACCTGTGGCAGCTGAACTGCCACCCACGCCCAGCGTATCCGTCGCAATCACGTTGACCTTTGTAGTTGTAGACACCATGCCATCCGCATGCCCTCTCATCAAATTTGTGGCAACGTGTTGTGAGTGCGTATGGGTCTTCGCAGCCGAGTGTAATTGCGCAAGCCCAACGCTAGTTGGCAGTGTACTGGCGTGCGTCTTTGTGTGTATTTGTGTTTGGCTTTTCGGCTGAGTCTCATCGCGTGAATGCGCACCTGCTATGTCTACTGGTCCCACACTTTGCCTTCCGCCGTACCTACTGAGTCGTGGATTGTTCCTGATAAATGCGGGTGTTTCCAGTTCGTCCGTACTCTCTTCACTGTCTGCATTAGTCTCCTCAGCTGTGTGCATAGGAATCTCATCGGCCGTGTGCTTAAGTATGTCTTCAGCTGCGTAAGCCCCTTTTTCTTTCGCATCTGGGCTTCTGTCTGCATTGCTGTACGCACCTATATTCGGGTCTGCGTCGGCCTTTGTCCCCTTGTTATTTGAATACACATCTTGCCGATAAGCGTCAACGCCTGAACTACCATCTATGGCGATCCCTTCACCAATTTCCGCCCTTGCCACGATACTAAGTGTATCTGTGCGCTGTCCGCTTGCTAGTCCCTCAGACACACTCTTTAAACTACCAGTGGCGCCTAACGTTGCTTGTCTAAAAGTATCCAGAAGTGCCTTTGTGGCTGTGTGCACGTGTGCGCGTGCTTGTTCAGTGTAGCGTGTATTTGGGCTGTTGACATCGTTCTCCTTGTCTAAAGATACATCCATATCTGCAGCATCGCGCACTGGCTCCTGTATGTCAGGGCCTGATATTAGGGCTGAATCTGTTTTCTGTGGAGTTGGCATCATTTTGATTGTGCGAGTGGGTGAGCAACCCACTGAATCCTCAGAATCCAACCCACCCCTATCGCTATCATACAGCTGTACATGGGAATTTGTCTCTGCGTGTGTTTTGAGTATTGTTTCTTGTATGCCGGTGTCGTTACTGGATGTGCGCAGCTTGTCTGTGTATGTATCCTCTGTGTGCACGTCTTCTGGGATATTAGATCCATGTGTTCTATTTCGAGCCTCTGGTATTTGTGTGGAATTGCTTGTGTCGTGGGTGATAGCGTTCTTTGGTAGGGGAACTGCAAACGCGAATGGCCTGGCTGGGTCAGCGCTATTGCCTGCACTAGGATTTGCGTCGACCTTAGACTCTGAATCTGTAATAATAGAAAAAAAAATGGGTGCATTCGTATGTTAGTACCTAGTAATCACATTGCCCCAGACTCGTGCGCCGAAGCTCACTCGAACTCACTATCTTCACACAGAGTGAGATATATAAGGATAAAGTGCTATAGAGCTGTGGATCTTAAGAGCATATCCAGAACATAAACAGACACGTGCTGTACACACGTACCATCAACAACCAAAAACTCAAACCAACTACACTTCAGATACTCAACGCACCTTGTGTATATTTCCTACCGGAGTCGCCTATTCTCTTGAAGGTCAGTTTGCCTTTGAATTCACTGTTGGCGTGGTTATTATATGCGTGTGTGCTGTGCGAGCTGGCACGGCTATCTGTTGATCCCGGAGCTAGTGAGATGAAGGTGGTGACATTATCGGCTGCTTCTTCGTCTTCCGTGTCATCGTCTGCCTGATTACACACCACATGAACACTCACTTATTAGTTGGCTGGCGTAAGGACAGGTTTGCAGCGTCTTGTGATTCTTATTAGGTGAGCGAGATTGTAATAAGGCTGAACTTTTATCGTTCAAGCGCCCCGTGCTTTCGGTTTAGTGTACAGGTGCAGTGCAGAAAACTCATGCAAGCCAGATCACACAGAGCACTAAACAGCAACCGAACCCGAGTCAACAATCCTGCACAGGTTTAATACGAGAAAGAGTGCGCAACAACTACGTTGCGATATGAAACACGCACGCATCGCACATACATTGGGTCATGTTGTTAACAATATATTCACCTCCTTGTCCATGTCGAGCGTGACACCCTTGATGTCCAGCGAGTTGACATCACTCTCAGTCGGATTTATCTCCTCGTAGGCGTTCTTATGCGTGCTTGTGTGCCGATGCGTGGTTGCTTTGTGCGATGACAAGGCGAAAGGCGTATCGAACACTCGCGTAGTGCGTAGAGGCGAGTCGAACAAAGTCCCTACACTGGGGGATTCCGCGTCTATGCCCACCGGTGGTCTTGACGGTCGTTCCTGAATTTGCAATGACAAGGACACGATAGTAGGATCAGAATTGTAACTATGGGTACACATGAGCTATTTGTCATAACTTGCTATTACGTTTACACCAATCACTCGGGAGCGCCGATGTCCAGATCAGATAAGGTTAGTACGACCAATATACATGAACGGGTTAAAAAAAATTCAAATCCGAGCACGACAATATGTCAAGACGATTACTGCACACGTACATTTGTATGTAGCAGCCATATACGAGTAACGATGCTCTATCTGATGTGGTGTCCACAAACAACTGTCCGTCGATATCTATATCTATACAGAATGAGTCTACAAACAAAGAAAGCACTCATGAGGATAGAGCCCTATTTTATCCAACACATATGTATACAGTTCGTAGATGCCACCAACAATGAAACCCACTGACCAGTGCACTGGGCTTAAGCTGCGTCACCCCAGCGTCCGATGGGCAGTCTGATCGCGCATCGATGTCTGTAACGATTGCCTCTTTGAGTCCCCCCATAACCACATCATCGCCGCTGTCGTCGGTGGTGTGTGTGCTATCATACACGTCGCTGTGTGACTCGTTGTGTGTATTTGGGCGTGTGTGGGTGTGTGTGTTGGTGTGTGTGTTGGTGTGCATATTGCTGTGTGCGTGGGTCTGGGCCTTCCCATCAGGCCATACGTTGTTTCCGTGGTCCGATACTGTGTCTCTGAGTTGTTCATTCGTTTGTGATTGATATGTTGCGCCTATGGATGTGCTCTGGGCTGCTCGATTGGGAGCAGGTACGTTCATAAGATCGAAAAACTGGTTCCATATCTGTGCAATTACAAGAAGGGGTACATTAATAGAACCCAATTCAACTGTCCCTGAGATACGAGGGAGAGGATTGGATAGATGTGTGGTATGGTTACCGTGATCGAATGATTTAACAATTCTGTGATTGGATAGATGTGTGGTATGGTTATCGTGATCAAAGGATTTAAAAAATTCTGCTAAATGATGACCAGATATTGCTTAAACCCCGTTATTCACGTATTGGAACCTCCCTCGAGTACAAAAGAACTAAATTCTCTACTTATCTATTGTTTAGAGTGGCCTCGTATCGAAATGGCTCGAATCTAATCGCGTATTCTTGTAGGACGGCACAGCTGCGGTAGTCCTAGTCTATATCTTAAAAATACGGCGTACTTACCGCAACTGACTCATGCAGATCCCTGACGTGTGCCACATACTTGCGTGCTTGTCCCAAGATATCCGCTGCGATCTCTCGGCCTCGCACAAACTCAGCGTCAATTTCCTATGTTGGTTTTAAGGAATGGGCAAGCAATTGTGATGCGTCGATTGAGTCGGCTTTGTCGCATATGAATCACAGACTAGAGGGCTCCATACCTCATGAATTTTGCCTATGTCGATCTGGATTTGTATACGACTGCCAGACCGTCTTATATGTATTTTAAAGAACCCGAGCATCACCTTCATTGAGCGCATGCACTGTGCATAGAAGTACGCGTTGGCGTGCAGATATGACAACAATAACTATATTTATCTGAGAATGTGTATGCGCATACATGTGCTCTATTTCGAAATAAGTGCACAAGTGTGCATAAGTATAAAACTGCACCGACTATATATATTGCAGCGTAAGCGTCCAACATACATGTATGCATAAACGCAAGAAAATACAAATGACCATGTTTCAACATAATGTGAATACATACACTTGTAGGTAGGGCACATAAACACACACCAACATTCGTTTACGCTTACACACGAAAATAGTGTGTTTGTGTGAACTATATGTACTATAAGCAAAGGGCATAAAATATATGACACCAGAACGTGAAAATACATACAATACGTTAAAGCATATTTTTTCATGCATATATTCTTGAACAATGTGTAACTATACATAGAAACAAAACATACACACACGACACTACACACACACACACACACACACTATATATACATATATACATACATATATATATATATATATATAATATATATATA
>NW_014040415.1:4824-6345 GCF_001186125.1 Sphaeroforma arctica JP610 | reverse complement strand
ATATATGCGCGTTGACTTGCACACTGTCACATGCATATGTGTATAAATGTGGGTATGTTAACTTTATTGTAAATATGTGGCGTAGTTTGGAGAACAACTCCGGCGTGCAGTCATCTCATCCAAATGTATATAAGTTAATTTGATACACCGTTTAAAAAATAAGATCATATATCAGGCGTACGGTTTGTATGTACGAACACGTAATACGTATAGCGAATAGCAATATCACTCACCTCGTGTACCATTTTATTGCATTATAACTATGGACTATAAAACAATACACACCTGCAATGTGAGCGTGACTTGTTGCTCCACTAGCTCAAGATCGGCTAGGTCATGCCTAGAGTTCGACATCGACATTGTGCACTCAATTCCATATATACCCAAGTTGGAGGAAGTTCCAAAGCTATCTAGCTTTCGGGAAAGTCATATCACAAGCCAGAGTTTCACACTCAAATCGAACGGGAAATATCTGTTATATGCGTTTATAACTCTCTCAACATATATTAATAAGGGGATAAATAGTATCGTATATGAATCGCACTCACCATAGGCCTATATAACATATTCTGTAACATCAGGAATGTTAGGTCATATGTAAATACCAGCCCATAGTGACAGGCTCCAACCACACATAGACGCCCTGGCGAGTGGTGACCCTCTCGTAGAATTTGTAGGTTGGTGGATTTATGGAAAGGGCGGGTTAAGTTCCACCAATCGGATTCTTGGTAATTTGATAGCATGTTGTGATTCAAGTGATTGCTACATCTACTACTGTGTGTACCATGTAATTAAATTGTATCACACGTAATGAGGTGAACGACCTTGCTATCCATATAAATAGAGCTACAGGCATTCATTCCGCGAGCATATTGTGTATATCATCGGTCCCAGGGTGGATACATGTATACACATAACAGGCTTATTGACCTGTAAAAGAGAGTACGCTATAGCTGGATATATACAGTGTTCATTCAGCCGAATACAAGGGTTTAGGCAAGAGACATGTACAACAGATTTAGGGGTGTAAGTTCTATATTCCGAACCATGCACCGCCCCTTCCGGTCATACCGGTCATATATGAAAGGTATCCCACGCACATGCGCTCGCTCATCTCACACTCGTAGAGAGGCACATCAGGTGCTGGCTAACAAGTTACTGACAGATAAGGAGGTCACACAAAGCACCAGAAAGCTAATCAGAAGCGTTCTAGACGGACGCACTCCTATGCTGGCGGCTGATAATCCCTTCAACTTTAAATGTAAGCGTACCCAAGAAGTTTGTATGTGGGCTGTTTACTGCTATTTTTGATCTGCATAAACTACCACTGAAGAGGGAAACTACGCTGTGGATACTTGTGGTTTGTAGGTGTTTAAAAAAACCGAGCAACGATGGGGTGTGTATATGTGTATATATCTACTGTCCCAACAATATACTATAGTATTCATATATGTATTATTCCCTCTGTTCGTGGGTGTCTAAGTTGAAGCTTCCAAGTATAGAATGATGAGTTATACACTT
>NW_014040415.1:0-1609 GCF_001186125.1 Sphaeroforma arctica JP610 | reverse complement strand
ATATGTATATATATATATATATATATATAAATTTATATATATATATATCTATATATATACACACATATATATATACATATATATATATATATATATATATATATATATATATATACATTTATACATATATACATAAATATATTTATATATGTATATATATATCCTCGTATATTCATTCATGGTTCATACATATTCATAGGTGTACGATGAAATACATGTATTTACGTTTATATATTGACCATTTCATCTATACATGTATTTACCTGTGCTTGGCTGAAGGTTATTTGTACCTTACTATCTCCAGGCACTGCCTGCGGTGAGTGCTGCCGGAATTTTGGCAGTTCCTTGTATTTGGGTAGCGATGATTTGTTCCGCATAACTCGCTCAGAAATTGGCAGAAGGCAAGTTTCCGAAATATGGCAGTGTATAGAATGCGTGCCGTATGTGAATGTCTTTTTTATTTTCTTATACCACTCATCTTTCCTGCGCTTTCTTTTTGTAAATCTTCTACCACACTAGATTTTCGTGCCAGCCTTTCTAAATGATCATTGGATAGTGTGCCCGTTACTATATTCCTTTATTCTGATGTATTGATACAATTTCTGATGTAGTTGATGTAGAATGTTTCTCGCATTCAAATATTAGGTTTTCGTGTATATGGAGATCCAGTTCTCTTTGTATGACACATTCGGGCCAGGGGCAGTCGATATACACGTGTATATACAAGTACATCCGAGTATTTTGACTTGTTAGCTTATATTATCCCAACTAAATTCCCTGCCCGGATGTTCCACCCCTATCCGCATACCTTTCGTCTCATAAGTTCTTCGTATATGACGCGATACAATGGCGTCTAGTAATGAATATGTTAGCAAGTGCTCCAGCCAAGTACATACATGGCCCATTTCATTTGCTCAGTGTAGTTGAAAAGGTGCAGTTCCTTGGCTAAGATTTGTATTGCACATTTAAACAGGAGTGGCATCGACACGTCGACATCACTGTTGCGCAATGTTTCCGAGGGCATCCGCGTGGAAGCGCAAGTGGTGGGTCGCGGATTTATAGCGCCAGTCTGTAGATTACAAACGGTTTTGCGTGATACTGAAACAGGGCAGCATGCGCACAGACATAACGGGACACCCACACCCTCACACACAGATACAGACAAAACCGAGCACGCACCAAGACACGTGCGTTCGGGGGATGCTCGATGTGTGTTTGCTGTGCCGCTTCGACCGAAAAGCAGTACAAGTAAAACCACCCCCAGCGATACACAGAGGAACACGACAACAGGAGGTAGAAGAGAACAGACACGTGTACAAACAGCGACACCGCTGGACTCAGACCAATCGCATATGCAACCATCTCCAAACGAGAAGGGTACCGGGCGGGTGAAGTTGACGTGTGGTTTGGGTCCAGATGTCATGCCTACTAAGTGCAGCTCGTTCCCTATAGCCAGAGGCCTGGAAGAAATTCAAGGTATGTGGAACGATGAGGTAGTCCCACCTATTGATACATTGTTTAGGCGGTGTGTTCTTACATACACAACTAAAGTAGTCGCGCACGGAATATATATAATAATTTTTCTTAACATTATCAAAGTAGGTATATA
>NW_014040416.1:124388-135076 GCF_001186125.1 Sphaeroforma arctica JP610 | reverse complement strand
TATATATATGAACAATTTATGATTGATTCATATTGTTTTTCATCTTTATGTAGTGGTATTCTTCGTTTACATTTGTATGACGATATATATGTATATCATAATGCAGATCGTTTTCAGTGAATTGCATCACTGTTATCAATGAAATAGACTTTCATATTTAATTTGTAATAGACGTTCTGCATTTTGTTCGTAGCCTGTGTGTATGAATCTTCAACAGTGTATCTGTACTCATAAAGAAACAACCGCATCGTGTGCGTATCGGTTTATGCACTAATCTCCTCTTCTAACCGATTGATTCTCGCATACATTCAAGTGCAAGTCCGCAGCTTTTATTCACAGTGTTATTATTTGAAAAGCAATACAGATGGTTAGAGGTCTGCCTTCCAGGCTCACCGCTTCCCCCGGCAGATGAGCTGGAGGGGTTTTTACGTCCAGGCGTAACCTTGGCACATTTGGGTCAGTCATTCGATCGCACAGAAACCACAGCCAAAGCCAAGGTGTGTGGGATGTTCTAACACAGATACTACGCAATGCTGTTAGTTTGTTACGTCTAGAGTACGATTGGTATGTCTGTATTCCGAAAAGTTATACGTGGATAGGATCTCCAGTGGGTGGTGTGATGTGCGTCCCCTGTTCACTCGTGTCTTAGTGGTGTGTGCCTGACTGATAGTTTCATGCCTAGCCGTGCTATGTCAACCGTTCAACCTGCAGGGCACTGCCCTATTTGTGTTCCGGGGCAATTATTGTTCTCATGAAAGGGTACGCATTCGATGGCACCTTTCAAGCGATTCGTCTGCTACCATCGGGATAAAGAAACCTTGAATACCTTTCTATTGGCAGAGACGTTTATGCCGAGCGAAACGAGTTGTAATGAATATTTTCATCACATGGACTAGCCTGGGTAGTCCTTTTAATAGAATATTCCACCCCTCTCAATTGCACCCTCATGCAGATTTTCGATCCCGATATGGACCTGTTCCTTCAGGAGGGTCTGAAGTTTCAACACACAGACAATATCAACCTGTGGTTTGACGCCATGATCAATGTCGGATTCCCTAAGGTATGAGCTGTGTTTCGTTAAGGTACGCAGCATCATTCAGTAGTCAAGCTCGTCACATTAACCTGATCAAACGTCTTTTGTTTTGCCACGTTAACGGATCGTAGCTTGGGCAGAAAATGCATCGTATCTGTTGAAGACGTTTGCAACGCCGCCAAAGACTTTAGCAATTCACACTGAATAATATATGCACCTCAAGGTACGGGCCTGGAAACGGCTAGTTAGGGCCTAATATGTTGGATTATCGGAACAGTAAGAAGCTGTTCCACTGTATTCAAGGTGGTGTGTGTCACTATGCTTTACTTGTAAACAGGCGCTATAATATAGTTAAACACTTAATACCCTTGTTCAGGTTTTTATGCCGGATACTAACGATATCTACGAAGCCAAAAACTTGCCCAAGCTGATCTATTGCCTACATGCTCTGAGTTTCTACCTCGAAAAAACTGGTCTCACTCCCTCGATCATCCCTCTGACTGCGAACTCGGTATGTCTATATAGACAGAATTTGGCATGTTTAATGCTATTTATAATATAATAAAAACATATCAGCAAAAATATGATGATTTATTGCCACGCAGTAACTATACAAAAAGGACTCAAGTGAATTGCTATCCGTGGTTTTACGACTCTCCAATCGCCGTGCGCGTTCACTGTAAACACGAGTGATTCATGATGGAGGATATGCACAAATGTGGTATATTCACACACACGTTAAATTGTATTTGCAGTAACCCAGACAATCATCGAAATGCTACGCTGGACATCAAGGCCCTTGCCTTCTCCAAGTCTTTCACCTGTATCTATTTCGCTTCGAGTTGCTTGAAACACCTATTTTGATCCCGATTTGATACCTTTGATATATATCATATATATATATATATACATAGAAACAGCACTAGTGTTTATCAGTACCCAACGATAACACCTGCATACAGCATGTTCTCACCAATACACAACCTTTCTTCTCCTCCAATAGATCTCGTTTACAGATCAGCAAAAGGACCAGATGCACAAAGTGCTAGCAGACATCTCCATGCCCGAGTTTGCAAAGGCCAATACTGCTGTGGAGGAGGAACTGCTGGCTAGCACCATGAAAAAGATGGAGAAGCGAAAGCAAATAGAGAACGAAATCCTTACAACCGAGAAAACGTATGTATTGCACGCTGGTATCTGTAGCGTTGAGTTGTGGGTTGTTCCTTTGTGTAGTGTAGCGTATGACTGCCAGCTGGCGTGCTTCTGTAGTCGAATCGAGTATTGCTTGAGTCATCGAAGACAGGAGAAAGAAGATATAAACTGAATACCTCGCAATCGAAAGTACTCGCGTGTGTGCGCAAGAATCTGGGCTATTGATTTGTTCTCTGTTTGTCAGTGTGCGATTGTGTGCGTCTTCTGGGTGTTGGGATTTGGTAGCCATGCTAAGTGTTGCTTGAGATTTAGTTCAAGAACAGAACCCAAATCTGGAACCATGTTGCCGCTAATGAGTGCAAGTACCCTGGTACGCATGGGTCGGTTAGTGGGTCTGTTTTCTGTTTGTTTGTGTACAATCGCAAGAGACTATCTTTTTTTTTTTAGTTTGGGATGTCTATATGCGCAACCTGAGCACCTGTATGACCTACAGCTAGACATGGGGACATAACTAGAGACCCCAAACCCTCTCGCCCAGAAAGGGTTGGTATCTGCACGCAGGTGCTTACTGAGTCGGCCTTTTGTTAGCTTTCCTTCGCGATCGGACCCTTCTCGTTGGGGGAGTCTCATGCCAGTGTGTAGTCCAAGTACGATGAAAAGGTTCTCATTGAGTGTGAGAATGTTCCTGGTCGCAATTTCCATGTGTACGCGTAAGCGAGTGCTAGATCTCTGGGGTGGAGTGTTTATACATGTGTATGTAAGTGGAATGTGTTGGTTGCTTGTATCTTGGACTGTGTATACACGTGTATGTCAGTGGAATGTGTTGGTTGCTTGTATCTTGCATTTGCCAGGCAGGTGAAGCCTCATGGTCTCAGGCATGCATCGTGTACTCTCGTTCTGGGCTGATAGTGTGCGTTGCGATTGGTGAGCCCAATACACCCCGTCGGACTGTTCACAACTGTACCCACGGTCTGCATCTGCATACACAGACACTTTGAGGGACCCATAAAACTACACAAGTACTTCAAAGCTCTACAGACTATATAGACTATCGTACACGTTTAATAAGTGACATATGTCATACACAACCCCCAGTGCAGTGTACGTCAAGTCACGACGGTTTATAACTGTAACCCCCGTCTGCACACACAGATACTTCGATGGGCTCAAGCGACTGCATGAGAACTTTGAGAAGCCCATGCGCGAAGCGGATGCCAAACGCAACACAATGATCCCCACAGCCGCCAGCGACAAGATATTCTCAAACACAAAGGTATGAGTGTGGCTGACCAGGCACCACCACACCCAAAACTACTCTGTAAGCTATGGTGTATGAGGAACTGTTTAAACCTCTAGTATGCTCTACATGCAGACGTGATATAGTACATCTACCACACCCAACACTACTCTGTAAGCTATGATGCACGAGGAACTGTTTATACCTATAGTATGCTCTACGTGCAGACGTGATATGGTACATCTACCACACCCAACACTGCTCTGTAAGCTATGATGTACGAAGAACTGTTTAAACCGCTAGTATGCTCTACATGTAGACGTGATATAGTACATCTACCACACCGAACACTACTCTGTAAGCTATGATGCACGAGGAACTGTTTAAACCTCTAGTGTGCTCTACATGCCGACGTGATATAGTACATCTACCACACCCAGCACTACTCTGTAAGTTACGGTGAATGAGGAACTGTTTAAACCTCTAGTACGCTCTACATACAAACGTGATATAGTACATCTGTGAGCGTGAATAACAGATCCGATCGTATGAGGATTTGCTTTCTCTATACGAAACGAATCCATCCTCACAACCATATGTCAACTGCCCACATACACCCAAGCATACACAACTACTTCGACTCGCAAACCCAGTCACCCACTGGCCCTGATGACCCTGCCCTCTCCGCCACCACTTCACCAGATGATCCGCAGTACCAGTGAAGCGATCCTGCCCAAAATGGAACAGGGCCAGACCACCGAGGCCATCCTGTTCCTGTATCCTTTCATCAGAGACCTCTACACGGACTATGCGGTGGCGTATCGTGAGTCTGCGGCTGAGATTGAAGTATGTGTTAAATTAGCATCGACTGGAGTAAGTGCTAAATTATCATCGACTGAAGTATGTGTTAAATTATCGTCGACTGGAGTATGTGTTAAATTATCGTCGACTGAAGTATGTGTTAAATTATCATCTCCTGTAGTATGTGTTAAATCACTATCAACAGTCATGACATAGCATCTACACGGGAGTATGTATGTGTGTGTGTGATAACCTTCCGAAGACGCCGACGTATAGGTGTACAAAGTCCGAAACTGCAGTTAAATTCTTTTTTTCGAGTGTCTTCTCATCTTCACACAACAACTGACTGTCGCAAGACACGGCCACAGCCACAGACCCGGAGTTCTCTGGTGCCCACACCTTCCGGTACTCACAACCCATAGTTACCACACTCGCCTACTGAGTAGAATACATATCGTTAACAATCCACCTCTCCCCTTTACTTCATATCTGGGCAGATGTTTTATGCTCAGGCTTTTAATACTTCGGGCCCTCGGCTTCGTATGCATACGATATTGATTTAGGTCTCAACATGCGCTCTCTCGCTCTCTCGCTGCGTTATCCATACACAAACAAGGGCGGTTGCAAAATGTGATACGGAAAAGCCTGAATACGTTTCGCAAACGATAGCCAGAGACTCCGGAATCACTGTCACTTACACCTTTCGGCATTAACAGTTCCAATTGTCTTGTCCTAGATCACGTGTACGCGTCGACGTCTTAGCCCTAATCCTGATAACCCTAATCCTGTCTTCAATGTCCTAGCCCTAATCCTGATGACCCTAATCCTGTCTTCAATGTCCTAGCCCTAATCCTGGTAGCCCTAAGCATGCCTTCAATGTCCTAGCCCTAATCATGTTGGCCCCAAACCTGTCTTCAATGTCCTGGCCCTAATCCTGCCCTCCTTAAATTCACCCGTACACAATCCACCGCAGAAACAAAAGGCTGTGCGGGAAGGATTTGATGCGTTCCTCAAACGACAGCCCGAGACATTGGAATCCCTTTTGCTCACACCGGTGCAGCGAGTGCCCAGATATCTGCTGCTGCTAGTCAATCTACTGTCTAGCTACGACGAGCAGGACCCCGACTACGCGTCCTTGAAAAAGGTGCGAACCCTCACTATAGTGCATGCTCTGTATTTGGGGTAAAGTATTAAGATAGTCCGAGTGTTATTCCTTGTGAAGTACTTAGATGATTCGCTCTGTATCTGGGGTGAAGTATTGAGATAGTCCGAGTGTTATTCCTTGTGAAGTACTTAGATGATTCACTTTGTATCTGGGGTGAAGTATTGAGATAGTCCGAGTGTTAACCCTTGTGAAGTACATAGATATTTTTGGTGCCAAGCCATGTTTCCGGATGGTTCGCGATCATCTGGTACGCTGTAGCCCATTCCCATACCCGTAGTCTGTCATCTCACGCATTTTCCCACGCCCTGTGATATTGTTACATAGGCTGTCAAGGTAATCAGCAGTGTGGCAGATGAGATGAACGAGAAGATTCGCGAATACGAGAACTTCCAGGCCATTGAGGATGTCCGGGTCCGTTTATGGGGGACCGGTACCCCCGCGCTACACACCCCGGGACGGTAAGGGACAGATGCTTTGCACGCCTTTGTGTGTGCTGCAGTGCATCTGTTAGTGAGTGGTATGGCGTTGAGAACGATTCGATTCATCGTATTCGCTACTGTCTACTATATACGTGAGTTAGGGGGGGGTTGAGAGTGTGGCCCATCCCAGCACACAGCCGGGCACGAACGTCTCTGTACTAATTCCCCGACAAACATGTATATCGGATCGTGCTGAGCTTGCCCTACATACAGCATCAAGAGAACCAAACGCTCGACGGATAGGCCTTGATTAGCCGCAAGGCCTGTAGTATGCTACAGTCTACTATCGTCTACTAACTCAGTTTCTTGGCTTAGTACGTGCGGGTGTGGTTTGAAGTGTCTGTCGAGTGGTGCTGGTGACACTGATTTGCTATACACCGGGTTAGGGTTTAAGGTTCGGCCTGAATAGGCAACTGATTATCATCCATACTAGCACTGGTATAGTCCTTAGCCGTATGTGCAATACATCTAGTACACGGCAGATACTATAACTTAGGGTATATCACTCGTAAGCATTGATTGCTTTTCCAACTGATTCACACTCCTACTACCACTAGTATAGTGCTTAGCCGTACGTGCAGTATATCTAGTACACTCTGCAGATACTATACATTGGGTCGTAACACTGGTTTCCTGTACCTTGGATTCCAGGGTACTCATCCGCGTGGGCGATCTCAATAAACAACTGCACAAAGACCCGACCCAGAAGCACCCGCGGCGGCTGTTCCTGTTCAACGATATCCTCATATACGCAGTGGCCTTTGATGACAAGAAGTGGGTCTCTTGAATGGACGCTGTGTGCACTGTTGAGCTTATTGTTAACGGAGCAGATGTGTTGTGCATGCTATGTGTACCATAGTCAGCTGGAAAATCACTTATCATTTGAACTTTCTCTGGGTACGAAGACTCTGTTGAACTACATGCTGATATCTTCAGAACCCACCCCCCACCCCCCCCCCCCCGAAACTTCCTGAAAGTGTATGAGTGTAATGTATTCTTGTTTGTAGAGTACGATTTATGCGTGTGTTATCCAACGTATCTATTGTATTCAGTATGTGCATCCTACACTTCATACATATGGCGTTCAACGTAGTCATTGTCTCATACATATGTCATTCAAGGTATTCGTTTTATTCATTCATGTCATTTAAAGTAATCATTGTTTTATACATATGTCATTCAACGTATCTATAATGTTCAGTATGTACATCCAACATGCGTTCCCTTGCGTTTGTCCAGCTATACGGCCAGTGCTACGAAAGGCGTGATGGACGCAGCATCGGTGGTGGCGGAGAAAACACACAAGTACGTGCCCAAGGGCCTGCGAGACTTTGGCAGGAAAATCAAGGTACACCGGAACACCCTGCAAATATGTATATGGAATAGAATACCTATACATAGATTCGAAAACCTATATGTAGATTAGAATACCTATATATGGATTGGAAAACCTATATGTAGGTTGGAAAAGATATATACGTATATGGATTAGAATAGTTATATATAGATTGTAAACTCTAAGTGTAGATATGAATATCGTACCGAAATTTGTTTCGTTTTCGTCGCGACAACGTTGAGTGTACGCCAGTTCTCTCGAAAGTGAACCTGGTGGAATAGTATCTTGAAACGGCTTGTCTACTTTATACTCATAAGTGAACCTCGTGGAATAGATACTATAAAGGGCTTCTCAGCTTAATACCCAAAGGTGAACTTCCTGGAATAGATACTTTAAACGGCCTGCCTGCGTAATATTCATACTAATGTGACTGACCCGTTCTCTGTACGCACTGTGTGGCAGGAGAGTGCGGGTGAAGTTCTGTACAATCCCAATCCCAATCTCACAACGTACGTCTTCAAGTCGTCCGTTCGCCTGGACAAGTTGGAACTCAGTGATACGGACCATCAGGTATGTGGTCCTTAGGGCATGTGGTGATGCTCTCTGGACATGCCTACCATCTACAGTGCTTGATATCTGCCTTATACACGTTGGTCAGCTATCAACCAGGGGGTGAATATGAGTCCTCAGAACGTCTATTGTGTTGTAGATTAGACACATTGTATTATCAATTAGACGCATAGTGTGTTATAAACTAGACGCTTATTGTATCATAAATTAGACACATATTGTATTATATATAGACGCATAATGTGTTATAAATTAGCCGCATATTGTATCATAAATTAGACACATATTGTATTATATATAGACGCATAATGTGTTATAAATTAGCCGCATATTGTATCATAAATTAGACCTATACTGTATTATGTATTAGATCCATATTGTATTATTTATTAGACCCATATTGTATCATAAATTAGACCCATATTGTATTATAAATCAAACGCATATTATACTATAAAAATTAAACCCATATTGTATTACATATTAGAGTGTTATAAACTAGAGAGTTTTACAGAGCCCACATGTTCCTTGAATATACTATCGCGCATCGCTTTTCGTTGGCGGAGGTGTTTCACCCGACACAACACAGTTTTCCTGCTGTCGTTTACAATGGCAGCCAATGAAATCAACATTGACAGCGACACAAGTGCCAGCTGATTAATAATTATATACTATACTATCGAGTTCTATAATTAATTTGGTACTGCAAAATGGTTTGCATGCACATTTCTATTATGAGTCAGCTTTATTTACTCTGGTATCGCATAAACTCGTTTGTTGCAAACAGTTTTTCAAGCTGTCGCACGAGGGAAAGGACTACCGATTCGAATCGGTTGACAATCATGCGGCCTGGATAGCAGACCTCGACGTCGCTATTAGAGCAGCCAAGAAGAAACACTGACGTGGCCTGGCAATTAATAGTACAAATCCAATAAATCAACCTTACACCAATCAAATGTGCGAACGGCTGTTGTTGTTGGAGTGTCGGTGATGTTTATATGAGCTCCATACCGCACAGTTCAGATGTTTTATGGTCAAATTTAAATACACATTATACACGCACATACCTGTCATGTGATCGCATAGACCTCCACATGTGTTTGAATGAATACACTAACTATGCACGCATCCATGTGATCGCACAGATCTTAAGATCGACTTGGTGTAGTTCACTGTCACCCTTAGGACGATAAGGATAAGCAGAAACTCTAGGAATGATGAGCATTTGGTTGGCGAGGCGATACATATTCCTATAGTTCACAGTTAGAAAAATACAAGATGAGCCGCATCTGTCAAAGGTGACAGCCAGCACATAGGTTAGATCCCAGGCTATCTCGGCTGTGAAGGTCTTATTGTAGTTAGAATGAGCGGGAATGTCCTCTTAAAAACAGGTTATCACAGAATAGTGTCACAGCGCTCATCAAGTCTACGTGAAATTGGTAGACGCTTGTACATGCACCTGAGTGGTCCGCACGAAGCGTCGCTGTTTGTATTGCTTATAGTGCGGATGTCACATACTCTCTGCATACGAGGTGTTGATTCCGATTAATGTAAAGAATATAGATCACGAATTGAGCCGGGACGTTGAGCCGGGACGTTGAATCTACGCAAGTACCGCTCAGATTTGACGGTCTTGCACATTTAGACGAAACTATATGAGATAAATACACTCGGCTGTTCTTCTAGCCAAACCGATAGATATTTGCAAGTGTAGCGCGGGCAAGTTCAAAGTGAACGTAGTCATTATCTCACACAGGGTGTGTGTTTATTCGAACGATCACCTTCTCTTGGGCCTATAGGCTGTATTTATATACTCTATTTTTTGAGTCATGACCCTCTCTACTGTAGAGAGAAAAGCATAAATAAAAATCAAATTATGGCTGAACGGACTAATTTTCGATTACTTCTAAATACCGTCATCGAAAATAATGCCATGGATTTGATACTCTTGAGTTCACAATGCAGACAAGATACCTAAGACAAGTACTGTATACGATTCATGCTAATATATACACATACGTACGCAACGACGCTGATTTAAATAGATAGAGCGATACTTGGGATATGTATGTTGTATACTAGACAATACAGTGCTCAGTGAGTGAATGTGTGACTGCACCTGAATCTGCTGCACTGCAAACTCGATCGATTGGCACAGGATCGTTGCATGAACAACTTAAGCGTCTGCAAGTACCCTCTTGGAATATCACATAGCGTACGGCTATTTCATATACATAGGACCTTCTGTATCATACAGATGCAAGATGTTGTATTCAAATGTGGTTTACAACGCCGCCCATAGTGGTTATAAACACCGAATGGATATCTACTGCGCTGTCCCGAGAAGTCACAATGCTACCAAACAAACGGAATCAAGTAGCAAGCTGAAACCTTGTATCTTCTACCTGCATGGTATGTCTCAGCCAATGTACAGCCATAGCTGTGATAAATTATTCACTTGTTTCTATGGTCAGTATATAACTTGAATCTGAAGCGTGAAGTGGTGTTTTTGAAATAGTGTTTGCTTGAGTGTATTGCAAACTTCGTCGTCAAAATGCGATGCTGATCTACGCTGGAACGAACATTCTTCACTGGTGTCGTTACCATAGACTATTCTCACCCACTGTATTTTTGTTGTATACATCATGTATCTGATATCACTATCTAGCTCATACAAGTATTTCTGTATACTTTTGCACCTATGGATGATGAATTGTATATGGTGCGGGCGGAGTGGATTTCGTACTTGTATGAGGAATATATATATTAATATAATATATATATATATTTATATACATATATATATTCATAATATATATATATATGTGTGTGTGTGTGTGTGTGCGTGTGTGTGTGTGTGTGTGTGTGTGTGTGTGTTTTGTGTGTGTGTGTGTGTGTGTGTGTGTGTGTGTGTG
>NW_014040416.1:119420-124368 GCF_001186125.1 Sphaeroforma arctica JP610 | reverse complement strand
TGTATGTAGTACGTATGTATATATATATTNTTATGTATATATATATATATATATATATATGTATGTATGTATGTATGTATGTATGTATGTATATATATAAAATATTAGTTTTCGTATATTTTCATGCAAGTAGGTAATGCGAAATTTTGTAGTACTATCTCCGCGAGTATCCAAACGGCAAATTCAGCTTCAAGTTTCTTATTAACCATCACATTCTACTAACATTGTGTCATACTTGTCCTTTCAATCAAACATACTCCGCTCGACTGGGTCGTACTGGATGATTTCCGCTGCATAATTGGTTTGTATGAAGGCGGTGGTTGGAAGAGGGGCGACAAATTCATGCCGTATGTGTCGATGTATATTGAGGATAATAGCCATTCTGTACTTATAGACCTGGGTTTAACATCATATGCTCCTTCTTAGAGCCCTGAACAAGCATGTATTGTATCCAAACTATATGAACCACGACACCGCTGCGTTGTATTCAGCCCCTTTGACCTACACATTTTAGTGCCTGTTTGTTCCTGACGGTGCGTCATGTGTGTTGCTTTGTACGCAATCATATATCCCGTGCATCTGTGCAACCTCTGTAAGCATGGTTCAATCTCGCAGCTTCGTTTGTTCCGGTGATCTACAGGCGCTTGGATGTTCATTCACTAGCTGGCTTGGACTCCTCATTCGATAGTTCTCTGAGGACAGACGTGTGTTGTATCTCAACAACACCTGCAGTTTAGAACTCATGTAGAGGAGAACACATGCAGATTAGTTACAAGGTATTAATGCTCGCCCAAAATTTAGGTCCCCTGTCCTTTTCTTTTTGTTTTGCCCCAGATACGGAGTCAACTCGGGGCGTAACATAGGTGAAACACTGTCCGCCAAGGGATATCCCACGTTCGTAGTGTCGTACCGTCTCTCTCGGCACCACACACTCTGGAGTATCGCACTGGGTCTGGGCATATCGGCGGTTACGGTATGTTCAGTCGATTCACCAATACACGCGCATGCGGCAGTGGTGTGTGCTTGAATGTGATGCTGGATTGCAGTAAGTGTGAGAACCAAGCCGAGACGCAAGACAGATACAGAGGGAGAAACGGGAGCGACGGTGGGGGGATTGCATCTATATTGGAATTGTCGTGCTGTATGCTCCGGTTGTTGCACACACACATATACATGTATCGATAGGGGCTATCCTAGCCGTGCATATTATGCCGTACACGACTAGAAGTGCGAGTATTTGTTGTTATACGTGCCACCATCTTCTCTGCTAATATTTGGGTCGCAAACCTCATCTCACGGTCGGTTAGGGCACTCGTCTGATTTTGTATATAGAACACTTGTTGCTAAGTCGCATTCCGCATCGTAACTATATCTAGTTTATCGGCCTTCCTTTGGCAAGATTGAGAAGCTGGTCTCTTTCAGTGCTCCCAACATCCTGGTCATAGATACCAGGAATAGGTGCCCTCAATTAATAATATATTCGGTTTCGCATCACACATGCATCGCTGACTATGTACGACACACAGTTGTCAAGTTACGCGTTACGAGCGTTTCACAGCCACACCCATTGACTCGTATACGTTGTTGAAGTATCTTAGCTTACACCTCAGTCCATACTAAACATATACAATACATTTCACATACCCTGTACTCCTTTCATTCACACAGGCGACTGGTCTCAGTGTGGGCATGCTCTCCGCCGGATACGTCGTCCAAAAGCTCTGTGCGTGTACACATATAGGTAGCGCTCTGCTGGAGAGGTACACAGCCCACACCCCTCAGCCCACCAGCCTGGCTGTGGGGATGTTCATCACTCTCTTCACTCTACTGTGTATGCTGCTGCGTTATGAGGAACTGACCTACAACCGCGACCGCTTCGTACGCCATCCGGGGCACATAGAGGATGCCGCACGTGCGTATCGGTTCGTGCACACCAACGCACATCTGTACGGGGGTGATGGCAACTGTATATTCGTGATGGGCCATAGCGCTGGAGGCCATCTGGCTACACTGCTAGCGCTGAATCCGCAGTATCTGAATGGGAAAGCGCATGAGTGTGTGGATGCTGAGTGTGGGAAGGACTGTCTGGGGTCGAGTGCTGAGGTGGACGGTGCTGTGTCTGAGGGCTTTGTGGGCAGTACAGATAAAAGCGTAGGTGAACAAGGTCAAGGCGGTAGGTCAGTGGGTACAGGTAAGAGAGAAAGCAAGGGCGAGCACGCTGAAGTGGATCAGGCGGTGCGATGTATGAAGGGAAGTAGGGGGAGTGTCAACTCTATCGTACCCCATACAGAGACCAGGAATGTGCGCAGGAAACCTGTGTGTAGTACTGGGTTGACAGACGTGTCGAGTGAATCCGGCATGAAAAATAACACACTCAAACGTAAGGCCAGCCGCCGGGAGAGTGGGACAAAGGGTCTGATATCCGACCGCCCCTGTGATACGACTCAGCTATCCGACATCGAGCGCGTATATGTGGAAGGGGAGTACAACACCCCGCTGATGCGCTCTCTGGCCGGGGTTATCAGTGTGTCTGGGGTGTATGACTTGTGCAGGCTCAGAGATAGCTACTTGACTAAGTACAACTATTTTATGCCGGCGTTTGGGCATCTGAGTGACCATGAACTGGCGCTTGCTGATCCGATAAGGCTGGCCGAGGACCATGCGCGTATGGTGGCGTCTGTAGAGACACGGCTGCAAGCACACAGCCATGCACCTACAGATCGGTTAACACATGGAGATATGGCCTCGCACGCTGGCATATCCACCGACATAGACACCCCCACACAATCATCGCAAGGCGCGTTGCACGGAGCACGCGAAAGGACAGCAAACGCGTACGATACACCGCAGGAGCTACGGAGCAATGGAGTACTCCGAAAATTCCCGTTCTTACTCTTCAACGCAACGTTTATTGAATTCCATCTGCGCGAAGACAGTGCAAAGCTATGTGCGTTGTTGGCGGAGGCGGGTGCGCGTGTGAGCCACCATATACTACCTTCCACTACCCACGGCACTATTGTGGGTAATGTGGGCAGGCGGCAGAGTGTGGATGATCTGCTGGTTACCATGGTAACGGATTGGCTTGCTGATAGCACGAGGGCTGTGAGGGGGACACCGGCGTGAGGGGATTGCGCAGGCTAGATTGTTGTATGAGTATGTGTTGCGCGCTAGATTGTATATGATAAATTATGTACTACACTTGGCAGCAAATACAAATCAAAGGAGTATGTAAACAAAATAGCCCAGTCAAAGCCTTTGCTGTCAGGGAGGATATTTTTTTAAGTCAATGCGATATTGGAACCGATGTCATCAAAAACTTTATTTCTCTTCCTTTCTGGGATACATCGTGTGTGTGTGTAAACATACAGAAACGGAAACGACAAGAACACATAATTCTGCACTTGTCCTAATTTTTCTGGACAAGGAGGCGGCTTCGTTGACCCTGTGAATGGACTCCCTTGTATGTGTTCAGGCGCTCCTTCGAGCCCTTGAGGAGCAATTGAAAGCTGATATATCTTCAATTGATATCGCTATACCGTAAAAATCTGTATATCAGTACTTATGTACGATATATATTTGTATAAAGGAGATCAAAACAGGGATACATCTCATGAAGTTGGAATATCAATTACAAATTGTGCAAGCACCGTCCAATATCGCTTGCAGACCCCACCTTCATCTGCAGGCGGGAGTCGCGATCATCTGCGCGTACAAAGAACATCACGTAGAGGCATGGCATTAACCCCACACTCTAGTGTGCCTCTTTGATGGCTCAACTGCAGATGATATTCGACAGACAGTCTAGTTTACGCGACTACAACCCTCTAAACCGATTAAAACCCTAAAACCCTCACGCTATAGCCCCCGGGTCCCAGCAGAACTTGACACCTTCCTCATTGCCAGTCGCAATGTCATCAATGCGTGTCACATGCACAGCATCCAGTGCCCACCCAAACACATCCAGATTCTCGCGCATGCGATCGGCGTCTGTGCTTTGACACAGCACCCCACAGTCCTTCTGCACACACCAACGCAACAACACCTGTGCCGGTGTTCTATTTATAGACTGCGCCACGTCCCTGATCACCGGATGGGTCCTGAGACTCGCCCCTTGCATTGATCCCAGCGCACTATACGCCTGCACGTGTAACCTATACCCTGTCGCCACAGCGTCAACCGTTCCAGATGTGTGGCTATCTATGTCGCTATCGCATTCGTCTGTACTCGTGCTGTTGGTGTGTGTGTCCTCAGGTGTGTGTGCACCGGAGTGGCCTGCCCCACACTTCTTGGGCTGGCTATATGTCGTCCAGTTCATATCCTTAGTGTCCGGTTCATACCCGTACACGTCCTTGTCCTCGTCGGGCGCTTGTTCACTACCAACCACGCGGATCGAAGGATCTGTGGTAGTCACCCTTGATATAGGTACAGCAGCACTCATCTGCCTCAGATGCCGTTGGGGATACATCGGGTGCATTTCAACCTGGTTAACTACCGGCCGAGCTTTCCAATAGGACCCGCACATACACTCGCCCGCGCGCTCTACTACATCTGTGGCATTCCCAACATCGCTAGTGCACTCACTGGCACACTCCTCGTTCGTCTCTAATCGAGTAGCAGCCGTGTGTGAAATACACCTTTGCGATGGCATGTCACGATCACACCCGCTCGAGCAGATGCACAGAGGAGAGGCAAGCTGTCGCAAATGCGCGACTGTGAAGTTCGATACGCCGATGGATCTGACGACACCTTTTTTTGCGCTTCCACTATGGCTCGCCAAGACCCCGCCCTAGCCAACCTGTAGCGAATGTAATCAATGAGTTACATAGTATAGGAGGTAATACACGTAAGGTCAAAGCATAGTTATACACACATATATATATATATATGTGTGTGTGTGTGTGTGTGTGTGTGTGTGTGTGTGTGTGTGTGTGTGTGTGTGTGTGTGTGT
>NW_014040416.1:106184-118231 GCF_001186125.1 Sphaeroforma arctica JP610 | reverse complement strand
ATACATATATATATTTATATATATATGCATATACGTGTGTGTGTGTGTGTGTTTGTGTGTGCACGTGTGCCTGTGTGTGTGCACATTTATGCTATGGGATAGAAACATGTGTATATGTGTAATCACCCCAAAATTAGCTAAAATTGAAGCCTTGATACTGCAGTTCAATCGAGATGGAAGTGACAAATTGAATGTGAGGTATGCGTTCAGTTTATGGTTTAGTGAGGTCTTTAAAGTTGTCGCCGCTTGCGAAACAGTCATGAACGCTTTCTTGCCCACTCAGATAACAGGTTGAATCGCAGTTCGTAGTAAAGGTGCACCTGCAATTTACGCTCAGTTGTTACATAAGTTCTAGCCTCAAGTACACTCAAACCAGTCTTCAGCTTGTAAATATACCTGTAGTTTGAAGACGTGTCAAAACTGCGATAGCCAGTCAATACAGCCTGTTTGACTAGTTCCAGGCAACGTTCACCTCGTATGTGATATGTGCCAAACCCAATGAGTGGCATAGACCTACCATCACTTAAGTTCATTGTTTTTGTGTACCGACTACGAGTCGCCATATCCAGAGACTTCGATTCACAGCGTATCCTTATGGGCATATATGTGACACACACATCATGGCTTGTATATTCAAGGGTTGCTATAATATCCCGCGGTGCGAACACAAACTGTTAACATGCATTTAAATGCGCACACCGCTTGTTTACTTTTATGTGGGGAGTGGGGACCAGAAGGGGCTACATATAGTTGAATTATTTTTATTTTTTGTTCTAGACGGTACACAAATACATCGCTTCTGATGACGTGGCATGACGTGTCCAAACACTTAAAAAGAAATATCACGGCCAATCCTTCTGACGTTAAATAGTTCGATCCCCTATATTTTAGCTTCTTCTCCAGCTAGAAAGAGGGTCGTGGAAATATACTATGAAGTCGACAAGTCGTACTTGCCGGGGTACAGTTTTCTGATTTCAAGATTGTGCGAGATTGTACAGTCCCTGCAGTGCCTGCACTAGCTTCTAAAAGGTCTTCGATAAAGATTGCCACTGTGGGGTGACTCTAATATAAGTTCTTCTTTATCCCGTCGGCATCGTCGCATGAAACACTTGATTTGAGATTACTGAACAATCCTGAAAGTATGTGACAACAAGATACGCAAAACGAATGTGTTTACAAAGATACAGATTCGCCTGCAGAGCAGAGCAAAGTATTCGAAGCGGTTCGACTGGTTCAAGCCTAAACTCTCATTCATCTACATCGAATAGTTATCGTATTTGAAACATGATAACTGATAGGACGTGGCCGACATAGGCCTCCCCGTCATTCTACGTCGATGAACCTATTGGAAACACAGCAAAGTTTATATTTGCCGATAGAGCGATACTGTGCAGCTAAAAACTAAAAGCGCTGTATTATACACACCATTCACATTGACAATCACGACACTTAATTAATCTGTGCACAGGATCCCCTCCGAATCCTCGTCGATTTCGTGAGGATGTTTCGGCAAATTGCGAAAGACTAAGCCGGTTTCTATCACAACAAATATCAGACCAACCAAATGTAAATACATTCTCGAGTGAATATAGCTTCACGTAGTTCGGGTGAAACACCTTTAGTCGAGTATTGAGCGAGGGCTATGAGCCTATGCCACAGGGTGCAGTTAACACCCAGCCCTTTATGGAAAATGGAAACTAGTTTTCATCTCGCCTCACACATATTTACAGGCTCGCACCTTTCTGTTAATCTGCTCTCGCAGATGATGCTATTTATAAATATATATTTTTGGAATTACGTATACGCTTTCGGGCTTCGGGCCTTCGGCCTTCGGCCTTCGGGCCTTCTGCGGTTCGGCTTTTGACCTTTGGACTTTAGCATTCCATATTTTTTTTTAAAAACATGGTCAGTCAGTCACTAGCTTGCACAGGCACAGCTGGTACTAAACTCTGCTCTGTCACTCTGCCTTCTGACGAGTGACGACTGACGACACACAATGCACATCATGAATCATGATGCTATTTATATATTTTTATTGAAGTTACGTATACGACTATACGCCTTTGGCATTCCGACAACTGGAATTTAATCGTTTCCAATGAAAATTGTTCAAATACATTGTCATTTGAGTCACTGGCTTTTAACTCATTTCGTTTTTCTATTTTTGTTTAAAAACAATCCGTTGTAACGCAAGCAAATCTATATACATTTTACATTATTTACCGTTCAGCGTTTACTTCGGTTTGGTCCTTTATTTTGATATGGGTATATTCTGAGGTGCAATATATAGGACCCGTTTCGACGTATCGTCTTATTTTTTCCAATTAGGTCAAACCCTTTCTACCCCACTAATACGTCATACCGTTTGGAAGAAAAAAAATCTACTTTACGTTCAACGTATATTCTGAACTACATTAGCGTAAGTAGGTTTCAGGTTAGAGCCTCAGCCAAGCTCAGGCAGTGGCTGTGAGTGTGAGCCTGTGAGGGCGTGTGAGGCGGTGTCACCTTTTTTTTTTTGGTATGGGTGACTGACTGTGAGACTGTGAGACTGTGAGCCGTCACACGATGCAGCAGCCATCGCTCATCAGTCATTAGTGGCTCTGGCTCTAAAGCGTCTGGGTCACTCTGGGACTCTGCGGCCTGGGCCCTGGGGTCTGAGCTCAGCGAGTCAGCAGTGAGTCAGCAGTTCAGCACAGAAAGTAAATATACAAATGTGTGTAAGCGTATGCGATTGGTTACTGCGCTCCCGTGGTTCGGTAGACTTTGATCTAAACAACACGGTGCACGAAACTTGACACCACTTGCTGAATTTGCACACAACCACAACACTCGATGGACACTTCTAAACGCAGAGACCTGCCCCTTCTCGGTCTAGTCATTGCTCTCTTTGGTAAGAGATGTTTGTGTTTTGATGTGCGTATAGACGTATTTTACGTAGTTACTAATGTGTAGTAGTATAGATTTTTACTCGTTCAATCTGCTATCGTGTAATGTTATTGTGTACTTATCGGTTTCCATTTAGCTTGCGGTTGTTGTTACCTCGGTAGTCTACGTGTTTTTCCAGGCACGTACAGACAGTATGTGTTTTTTAAAGTTGGCTGCACCTACTACAGCACACAATAAGATCAGCGCTTCAGACAAATTGCATTGCATCTGTATTAAAGCCTTCTAGAATTGTCTTCATGGAAACTGAATGCTATTGATTACACATCGACCCAACACGATTACATCTATCCAGTCACGTCTAAGGCTAGTGTTCTACCGCAGATACTCTTAAGCACGAGTATACCTACAATTCCAGCCACATGTACACCACATCGTTTACCTCGGTGTACAAGGTCCCTACGATGGTCCCCTCCCACCGCGTAACCTGACAACCTCCACTATACGCTTGTGCCGAATAGAACAAGTGTGGTTATACTACCACTGACCAATTCTCAGACCATCCTATGCGTATCCCCCATTTGTGAGTGGCTTCTGATGTGCCTACCTACTAACTATCCTCATCGCATTGTCTGTTTCAGTCGTGATTGCCTCCTACTACGTCGCCCGACAACCTCCCGAATACACTTGCGCCGATAACAACATGTGCGGTACCGCAGTCACCAGTATGCCTGAGCGCTTCACGCTGCCAGAGAACGTTAAGCCAGTTCATTACAACCTGAACCTGACCCCAGACCTGATCAATCATGTATTTACCGGATTCGAAGATATCGAGTATGTGCTGGATTTGTTAGTATGTGTTGCATGCACGCATGGTTGTTTGTATGAGCAATAGTCAGCTTACACGCTATGTGTGATGCAACTTGGTTGCTGTATATTGGCCGATGCACCTCTATACAAGAATCACTAGCAGGGCATATATTTCCACCATTACGTATTGTACATTAACATTTGTATGTTCGTATAGGTTTCGATTTTTAATAATAAAATATCTTTGTCTAGTGTATAGTACTCATCTGCGCAAATACATCTTTGAAGCAGGAGAACCATTTATTCAATTGCAACTTCGTCGTGGGTGTATTCATAGGTTGCTTGCACTTGTTTTCAGGATCATGATTATGTGTACATATATGTACGATTATATATATAGATATATATATATATATATATACCTTCACAATACATATGATTCGCATCCTTAAATGTATGTATAAGTAGGGGTGGAGTATGCATATGCTTACATATATATATATATATATATATAGTGAGACTACTATCTAACCTATGACTCTTAATCCCATCATATCGCTCATTGTATATTCGCGTAACAAGCATCTCCAGTGGCAGACAATTAACCTGTCACATCTGTATCGTCCCCATCTTTGCGTGCATTAGTATCCTTATCCAGGAGTCTACCGACACCATCTCGCTCAACACCAAGGAGATCGAGGTACAATCCGCATACGTGACGCTCGCCGATTCCACACAGGTCAAGGCCACCAAGATAGACTCATCCTTGAAGGATCAGATCACTGTATTCACCTTTGACCAGACCCTGAAAGCCCAAGATGATACCGTTTCACTGCACATTGAGTTTACCGGTACGCTCAACGACAAGATGGCTGGCTTCTACCGCAGTAAGTTCACTAACTCAAAGGGCGAAGAAGAGTTCATGGCTGTAACACAGTTCGAGTCGACCGACGCTCGTCGCGCCTTCCCTTGTTGGGATGAGGTATGTGTCCACCCGTGCGCAGCGACAGGGAGTTTGTGCCTGTGGTTGTGTGTGGCTTTACACACCTACCTACCTTTGTGAGTTTATAATTAACTACATGTGTGTTCCCATAACTAATGTCGTTAATAGGCGGTTGGAAGTGTGGTAGCGGGGTCGCGGATTGGGGCTTTAACGAGGATTGCACTACAATCGAGAAGGTGAATACGACTATGTAAGCAATCGACTTTTAATCAGGCTGTATGTTTCTATCACTTTGGTATTGACATACTCAACTGTATATATATATATGTATATGTAACTATGTACGTATGTATACACAAATATTTATACTCACGTCCCTACATCAACGTCTTCCGTCACAGCCCGCGCTGAAGGCTACCTTCTCCGTGACTCTAAACGTCCCCGCCAACAGAGTTGCGCTGTCCAACATGGACCCTGTCTCCGACAAGGCTATCGAGGGAACCGATATGCGCGAAGTTGTGTTTGACCAGACACCCATCATGTCAACCTATTTGCTCGCCTTCATTGGTATGTATGGCTCACCACCGGGTGCATGTGTATACCCTCCATTGCACACGCAGAGACATACTATATGGGCATGCATATTCCGATATGTAGGCCTATCTGATCTACAACGATTCGTTCACAGCTACGCGTGGCTGATTTATTCGTTCAGCATCGTTGGGTGGAATATGTACTCATATATATATGTGTGTGTGTGTCTGTGTGTGTGCCTTGACAAGCTGTGCTTCTCAGTTTGCACACATTCTCGTAGTCAGGTATATGCGGGATATTAGCTTCTAGGTACTTATCGCTCCCTGGCCAAAACTCTCTGTATCAGCCACCCACCACTACTTCACATCGACTATAGTTCCGCGTGTGCGTATGCCTTCAGTCTTATCAGTACCATGCACCCTAGCCGCCAGGCCCTGATCCCAAGTAGCTTGTATCTCATAGGCATCTAACCAACCCATCTTTATCTACAACTCCCACAATACCAATCCTACACAGTGGGTGAGTTCGAGTACATCGAGTCCACTACCCGCAACAACAAGCGCGTGCGCGTGTACACCCCTGTGGGCCGCAAAGAAGAGGGTCGCTTCGCCTTGGAGGTGGCCTGTGAGACTCTGCCGTTCTTCGCAGAGTACTTCGACGCGGCATACCCCCTACCTAAGGTGGATATGGTGTGTGTGAACGACTTCGCCGCGGGGGCTATGGAGAACTGGTATGTGTATGCGGCCTGGTGGTTGGGGATGGGTGTAGGGTTTACGATGTACAGGGTGGCTGGTGTGTGGGTGGGTGTGTTAGCGCTGATTTGGATACAGCACGGCTTGGTGCCTGGGTGTGCATTCGATGTGGATATCAACTCGCATGGTCGACGCACACATACATGCACACAGGCGATTCACACTAGACGTCCAACACCCACACATAGACGGATATGAGGGCACGTAGGCACGTGACCACGCTTCATTGCACCGAACTCTAATTGTGATTCCCATCTTTTCTGTTCGTAATTCTCAGTAGCACTGTATCATGGAAACTCAGTCTCTATGCATTGGGATTTTTAGTAGTAATTTACGGATTCAACTATTGTTTTTTAAGCTACTACTACTTAACCCCTAGTACACCGCGCGTGAACTTACACTCCAATCTCAAAAGTTTTCTGTATTCGCCTTTCTACAAATCCTCTAGCCTTACCCAGAGCGACCAGACCAAGTGACCAGCTTATCTATATAAGCATCGATTGCACTCCCACACCTGTACCCACTTGACCGAATTCCCTTTTTTTTTCTTTTTCTTTTTGTCCTCTGTACCCGTTTGTTTTTTAGGGGCTTGATTACCTACCGATCTGTCCTACTGCTCTTCAACCCCAAGACCACCGCCGCTTCGTACAAGCAGCGTATCGCGTACGTAGTTGGGCACGAACTCGCGCATCAGTGGTTTGGTAACCTGGTGACGATGGAGTGGTGGACACACCTGTGGCTCAACGAAGGCTTCGCCACTTGGGTAGGATGGCTGGCTGTCGACCACATCTTCCCGGATTGGAAGGTTTGGGAGCAGGTATGTATGCATTGCATGCATGCATGGCTGGTTGTATAAATGCATGTATATCAATAGATGTATGTATTTGTATGTGTGAGTGGACATGTATGCATGTCCTTACCTCGCTTATTTGTCGGGTGAGTTCAATACCTATGTTTCCTATACTCCTTTTGGCGCATACCCACCGAGTTCAATACACCAGATACTTGTGTATCCGAGCTCAACACGTCTGTGTTTTCCACTTCGACTCTCATGCATCTATCTCGTATATCTCCAATACATCTGTACCCCTCTCGAAGGCGCACTGACCCCCATTGACACCCCCCTCCTCCGCCCTCTACACAGTTCCTGCTCAACGAACAAAAGCGCGGATTGACCCTCGATGCGCTGCAGAGCTCACACCCCATCGAAGTGGAGGTCAAATACGCGTCCGAAATCGACGAGATCTTCGACGCCATCTCCTACGCCAAGGGTGCCTCGGTCATCCGCATGTTGGCGGCGTATATTGGCCTGGATGACTTCCGCACGGGCATGCGTGCGTACCTGAAGAAGTTCACGTACTCCAATGCGAGCACCAATGATCTGTGGGCGGCGTTGAGTGTGTCGAGTGGTAAGGATGTGAAGAGTCTGATGACCAGTTGGACCAAGCAGATGGGCTACCCCGTGCTAACCGTGTCGGCCGAGAACCAGGGCGAGACCACTCAGATCACCGTGGAGCAGGAGCAGTACTTGAGTACTGGCCGTCCCGACACCGCAGGTGTGTGTGTAGGTGGGGGGGAAGCGCATATAGTCGATGTATTCGACTGGTTAAGTAGAGTGGTGTGTATAGAAGGTGGGGGGGAGCGCATATAGTCGATGTATTCGACTGGTTAAGTAGAGTGGTGTGTGTAGAAGGTGGGGGGGAAGCGCATATAGTCGATGTATTCGACTGGTCAAGTAGAGTGGTGTGTGTAGTGTGTATTAGAATTCTTTATACATATGTGTGTGGGGACAATTGCATTTAGTCGATGTATTATGTAGGGGCGTGTGCAGAGTGTATTAGAAATATTTATACACATGTGTGTGGGAACAAGCGCATTTAGCTGGTGTTTTCGACTGGTTTGGGGTGTGTAGCGAAGGGTATGTGTATTGTGTATTTGAACTCGCTATGCACATCACATGTGTGTGGAAAGGTGTGTATATGAATTGGTCTGTCCTCTTCAAGCATTCAAGCGTGGAGCCTATTGCACATTATCATATGAATTGACGTAGGTGACATTAACGGTTGTCCATACTTCGTATCCGCCTCTCATCTCTCACTGACCGTTGAACACACCCACCCACCCACCACTAACAGGCGAGGGTCTGTGGCAGGTTCCGGTCAACGTACTCATCGACGGAGTGCAGGCTGGCAGTGACCAGCTTCTCAACGGCACTATCAAGGGCACTTTTGACAGTACCATCCCCAGTGAAGCCGCGTGGAAGCTCAACGCCGAGACGGCGGGTTTCTACCGTGTGAAGTACGACCAGGCGTTGCTGCCAATGCTGCAGAAGGGTATCAGCGACAAGACGTTCTCCGTGTCAGACCGCACAGGTGTGTCTGTCTTGCCGTATATGTCAATGGAATAATATATCTATACTTCACTGCAAGTCGAAGCATATCTCTATACTCTATTAGAAATAGAGGCATGTTTCTCTATATTCCCCAAATAAGCATGGAGGTGACCAGACTCTGAACGCAACCGCCTCGTGGCGTAAGGGAACGTATTCGTGTGTGGGTGTGTCGGGCGTTGAATATCGCCATAATAGCATTGCAAGATTTGTGCAGTGCGTGTATGCTTCACAAGCTGTGCGACTATCCTCCGCACAGTAAACGAGCATGCCTCAACCACACCATATTCTTTTTTTAATAGGTATCGTCAACGACATGTTCGCCCTTGCTTCCGCCGGCTACATGAGTACCACAGATGCGCTGCAAGTACTGTCCGCCTACAAGGACGAAGATGACACCACAGTCTGGGCCGAGATCATTGAGAACCTGGGCTGGCTCTCCTCTGTGTGGTACGCAGGTAAGTAGTGGGTGTACCTTGCCCACGATGGCTATTCACGTGTCTATGGTAGGGACGCTCACCTGCATGTGCGTGTCTGGGTGTGGGGGGGGGGGGACTGGGGAGACTGTTGTCCAGTAGAGCTCATATGTGGATACCATCCTGTGTAGTGAATACCATGGGGTCTCTTGCGGAATCCAAGCGTTGTGTGACTGACGGGTGCTTGTCAACTCAAGGTCTTTGTGTCTTCGTCAATTGATTAGTATGTGGTGTATAGCTGCGATTTGTTTTGCCCATCTACCCGAGATATATCAAAAATAGGCCTATATATCTATATATGTGTGTGTTTTGTGTATTTGAATTGTACAATATTGTATAGGGATGTATATGAACATTGTGTGGTTTCTATCTATGTGTATGCAAACATATGTGTGTGTCTGTTTGTATGTATGTATACGTATGTGCACAAATTCTTATACAGATCTGCAACACAACACCTCAGTCGCAAACAGTCATAATCAACAGTCAGCATACAGCAATCGTCTAAACTCACAATACTATGCACTATCATACCAGAGGATGAACAGACACTCAATCGCCTGCGTAAGTTCAAGCAGTCTATGTACGGTCCCTTGGCGGCAAAACTTGGTTGGGATATCAAGGAAGGAGAAGGTCACCTTACCAGTCTATTGCGCACCAGCGCTATCCAAGCCGCTGGTAATGCCAAGGTAGGCTAGTGTGTTTTGTTATTTGTGTGCGTTGGCATTCTGTTGCTTGTGGGTACACACTCGATTTCTGTGGTGCGGGTATGTGTCTGTGTACAGTATGCTTGCATATGAATACGGGCGTATATAGGTAACGTCGGGTGATCACTTCTGATGCTTTGGTCGGAATGTCGAAGCTCTCGAAACATGGCTCTTGCGTCGATCTATTGTGTATAGTGTACATATGAGGATGATGTTCGTGTGTAGGAGAATGACCATAGTGAGTGTACATATGAGGATGATGTTCATGTGTAGTAGAGTGACCATAGTGTACATATGAGGATGATGTTCATGTGTAGGAGAGTGACCATGTGTACATATGAGGATGTATACACAACGTTTTGTTCACACAATCGTACTGACTTTTAACCTGTCTATCCGTTTTCACATGAAGGTCCCTGAAGTAGTCGCAGAGGCCAACACGCGCTTCCAGAAGTTCGTCAACGGCGATTCCGAGGCCATTCACGCCGATCTCCGCGGCGCTGTGTTCTCAATTGTACTGGGCAATGGAGGTGATAAGGAGTGGGAACAGCTGGTGCAACTCACCGACAAGATGGAGACGGAGGAGGAGAAGCTACCCATTCTCAAAGCTCTCGGATCAGGCAGCTCAGCGGCTCTGGTGGTGAAGGTATGGTTACTGTGGCTTATTTGTGCACATTCGAAATATATTGGGTACGTTTGGTTGGATTATGCGCGGGATGCTCTTGGAGATACTTACCCACGAGACAGTGATATGGTTTGTATGCGACGCATTAATTGATCTTCGGTGTTTGCTACTGGGCAAGGATATCGATTTGTTATGAACATTACTTCCAACTCAGCTGGTCTGTGTAATGAGAATTTGGATGCCGAGTGTCACGCTCGCACGGATAGAGTGCTTGTTGAAAGTATCAGTCCTGTGTATAGAGACTGGCACTGATGCTGGTGCAGAGGGCTTTTGTTCTTTGGTGTTGTTCCGTTGATGACTTATATCACACTATCAAGCATTTAGCACCGCATATCTCCCCCTTCACCTATCTTCTACCTACCTTGCCCTCGGACCATGGACTACAGTCCCAGTCAGAGTGTCTTACCCGCACATTTGCTCAACCACGGATTTTCGTATATACACAGCACTGAGCACCTACCGTCTATCATCGCAAACTTCTCGCTTGGCTCGGTTTTTTCCCGTGCCCTTTGCCCAGACCCTGGACAAGCGTGTTAGTGGGGCGCGATACACAGCACACTATTCAGCCATATCACGTCGCATATATCTGGCACTGAGCATTCTCCACCATCGCTCATTCGTAACTCTCCCGTCCGTTATTGCATATCTCATGTCTTACCCTGCCCTGCCCTACCTCACTTTCCCCCCTCAGACACTGGACTACAGTGTCAGTGGCGAGGTGCGCTCACAGGATGTGCCCTTTGTCATCCGCTCGTGTGGCGAGAACCCCACCGGAAGGGATGAGACCTGGGACTACGTAAAGACTAACTGGGCTGCTTTCCACGACCGTTTCTCCGCCGGAAACTTCCTGCTGGGTCGCATTGTGACGGCCAGTGCCGAAGGATTCGCTTCCGAGAAGGTACGAGGACATGCACACCTGTTTAAAATGTTGGCCACGTGTGTGTATTTGCGTGTATACCCTACTGTATGTTCTAGATACAATTTCGCGTATCTACATACATCTGCTGGAAGATGTTTTTTATCAATTTATCTGTGAGTGTGTATATATATATTTGGGTTTTTCTGCAGGTCTACGATATTTGCACATAATCGACGTCTGAATTTTACTTCTGTCGATTTCACGTTACGCATTACGTCTAAGATAACTGCTCATAGTCGACCATTAACCGTTACTTCTATCAATTTCACGTTTCATGCAGAGAGCCGACGAGGTGACCTCGTTCTTCGACGCCAACGGCACCCCTGCTATTGAACGCACCATCAAACAGAGCATAGAAAGCATTCGGGCACGAGCCGCTTGGTTAGAGCGTGACCGAGATGGCCTGGAGAAATGGCTGGAAGCAAATGTCTCGATGTAATTTTTTAGTCTCATACTTGCGAATAAAATTTAGCTGAAATCAATGAGGGGGCTGCAATACATTGCCTGTATCTCGGTAGTTTTATGAGATAGGCCTTTCTCTCACCCATCTAAAATGTCACGAGTGATATTGCTTCAACCCGAGGAGACTTTCCTTGGTCCGTGAAGTGGACCCTGCACAGAGTAGGGTTTAGAACAATTATGGATGACTCAATGAAATACTACGAGTTGTGCACTGTATTAGTTAAGAATGGAGCCCGTCAGAAACACTATATAAGCACTTGAGATAACATACCTATGACACAACGCTGGTACACATTAAAATAGATACTTGTACAGGCGTAGGAAATACCTATAGATACATCTACATATATATATTCATATCTATATTACTATATTTCTATATATATATATATATGTGTGTGTCTGTGTGTGTGTGTCTATATGTATATATGTATATATACATATATCTAAATATATATATATATATATATAAAGATATATGTATGTG
>NW_014040416.1:98545-102313 GCF_001186125.1 Sphaeroforma arctica JP610 | reverse complement strand
TGTCGTGTGTGTGTGTGTGTGTGTGTGTGTGTGTGTGTGTGTGTGTGCGTGTGTGTGTGTGTGCGTGTGTGTCGTCGTGTTTCCATTTTGCAATTAAGTGGTTCTTAATATATCCTCGAAAGTTAAAATTTGGGGCGGAAATTGAATTAAGTTAGTGACCCACCTGATTGTTAGATATAACTTTGTCTTGCTTATGTTGCTGTAAGAGACTCTCTTAATTAAACAACAGGTCTATGAAGTTCCTTGTATGTCTTTTCACGTACGGATACACTCAACCTTACCTCCTATCTATACACGAAATGTGGATATTGAGCTCCTTTCTTCTTTGTGGGAAAGCGAATGCCCCCCATATCAAATCAAAATTTATCGTTACTTTACTTATAGTTCTACGCTCGAGTTCCATCTTCTAAGGCTGAGGGTGTGAATAGAAGTGGAACCAGATCGCTAACCGTGATGCAGACAAATGAGCCGTCCCCGCGCGTCATAAGCACTTCGACGTCTGGGTCACAAAACTCGGCTAAACTCTGTCTGCACATTCCACACGGTGAGATGAAGTCTTCGACATCACTGCGGGGTGATTGAGTTGAAAACAATATGAACAATAGCGCCAAGTACTTAAAATATGCGAAGAACACGTAGGTTTGACGTAGCACTAACAGTCGCAAATACCGTTATGATTGATAAACGAACATACTCATTCCAGCACATACGACCAGATTTATATGAACACTTTTCATTTTGTAACGTGATCAACGTACCTAGCAACAGCAATAGCTTTTGCCTTCAGGCAGCCGTCAGTCACCATCTTCACCAGGCAAGTTCTCTCGGCACAGATAGTCAGACCGTACGAGACATTCTCAACGTTTGCCCCGGAATAATACTTGCCATTTTTCGCTAATAGACAGGCGCCCACCCGGAAGTGGCTGTAAGGGGAGTATGATACATTTCGCGCTTCCTGCGCTCTCTCTACAAGTGTTTTAACAACCTTGGCATCGAGGGTAGTCTCTCGGCTAGGCTTGTCAGACATATTGTCGAATTATACTGTGTGTAAGGCTAATAGGTATGCCGCTTTTTGTTTGTAAATATTGGACTGTGATGTGGCTGTGTATCTAACATATATACAATCTGGCTTGATAGATTGTGCGAATACCAAACCAGGGCTCAGGAACCGAAAATCGACAAAATGAACGAACGGTTTGAAATTTGAATCCACTATAATGACGAATGTCTTGTAAATCAGCTGATAAATTAAATTTTTATCTTTATTAGGCAAAACCGTGGGACATAGGTTAAAATAAATTAAATTCTTATGACAAAATTACAAAAATCCTGGTAAAGCAGCCTAGTGACCAATCAAATGTTTAATTAATGAGTCAGATTCTGATAAAACTTTGTATATATAAAATGGCCCAATTGACAATTCCGTGGCTTGCAGACCCGCCTATGTGCTCTGAAACTCTCGTCAGTGAGTTCACTAAGTCGTCACTATTTACGTTTTTGATTTTTTTAGAAAATATTTTGATTTTTGACCCACGGCTGGCGAACTCACGCCCTCTCTGCCCTCGAGTCACGACAACTATTTACTTTACTACAGTTTAAAAATACATGCAGTACATTTGTTGTTGTTTTTTTGTAAAACAAAACAAACAAAATCGAAGCATTTTCTTTTCGTTTTTGCCTTTTTTTAGAACAAACCCCTAATAAAGAGCAGAACCCCTGTGCTCACTGACATTGCTGAGTTTAAGTCCCTTTTTTAAAGAGACTAAGACTTTAAAGTCTAAGGCTCTAAGGCAGCCTCTAAGGCAGCCGCTGGGCCTGGGCCCTGGGGCTGGGGCCTTGACTCTGAGTGAGACTGTGAGAGCGTCCATGACTTTAATCAATTCGTTAACTTAAACGTACTACGTTTGTACGTTTTCAAAATAGGTACGTATACATATTAGGTCTCGCTGCCAGAGAATAGTACTGAAACAGTGAATACGCTATATATTTTCATGTATTATCGTAAACTGTGGTACGTTTTTAGAAATACGTTAAGACCAAGAAATCTCACCGCTCCTCTACTCTTCTTTTCTTGTACATAGAAATATTCTCTCGATGGTACGTTCTCTCATATTATTATTTTTATTTAAAAAAATACTTTATTTAGAGAAATTTTTTTAGATACTTTTTTTTAAATAAATTAGATATGCATGCGTTTATTATGTACTCTCGTCGTCTCACGAGTCGCGACTCACTACACAACAGTCAGCAGCGCCATCTCACAACTGCCGAGTAAACAAAGTATGCAATAAAATGAAGAATAGCGGAACGAGGAGTCGAGGACTGAATAGCACTCGAGATTCGAGAACCTAGGGAGAACTGCTGGTGGCCTGCTGTTCGCGTCCTTTCGCAACAAGGAAGTACATCTATAGATGATTCCGACAAGCTGTACCGTCTCTTACTTTCGAGCAATTCAACTATATACTTCAGGATCTTTAATCGGGATTGTATTTATTTTGCCAGTCATGAGTTCCTCTTTTCATATCCAAATAAATTTGATCTGATACTGCTACTACGTTATTTTTTTCTAAAAAGAGTATCTAATTTTTGAATGCCTGGAACGGGTAAACTCATCTGACTATCCACATTTGTATCTCAATTGAGCTTCGCATGGTTGTAAAGCGCCATACATGTTTCTAACTATGCACATGGTTTGCATTACTACGCCAGCCCAGATTATTTCTGGATGCTTGGGGCACTAAGCTCTGTCGTGCCTACTTCGATGTACCGCTTAAAGTACACGCGTGACCCATACAGCAAAACACATGTGACGAAGTGACCGACCAAGTCTCTGATACTCAGAAGGTCACACATAACCATGCACCTGCACGCACGGGTGCATTCAGGCCAAAGTCGCAATAGAGCTAGAACAAAAGCTCAATAAACTGAATTGCGGAGAGATTGTACAGCCAGGCCTCTAGTGCGCTCTGATAGCGCGACATGCAAGGGTAAGTGTGAACAAAATCATTCCTTATTCTTGGCCAGGTATCCGCGAGTGAGACGGATGTCAGCCACTATTCTCAGGTGACACGAACGTACTTAGTGCAGAGATATCCCTCTGTATACACGTTCCGTTGTGTATGCCTCTATATGCATTCCTATGCATAGGCCAGACGCAACTATTTAGGTCTCAGCTGGTACCCTTTGTATTTTAGTTCGTATTCACGCGGTAGTGCATCACTCAGTTGTTTCGAACATTCGCGTGAGCTTTCTCGGGAAGTCATCAGGAGGTAGCTGTATTTCTGCAGATGCGTGTGTACGAAATAACAGCCGTAGTGGGCACACTTTTCTCATTGCTTCACCGATCTGGCGTTATTCGAAAGCGCATTAGCCTTCCTAGCACCCTCTGATTTCGTGACACTTTCCATGTACGAATGTGACGGAAATTTCTACACGTTCACAAACCATGTACAATGGCGGAATAAACAACGAATGCACGTAGTAAGGTAAAACCACTTGACATGAAGCAGCATATGGCTGCAACTAGAGCGTACGGGAAGCAAACACACTATATCTCACGCAAGACGACCGTGGCAATATTTATGATCGGAAGTACTTGATCGGGTTTGATTTTGACTCGTGCAACTAATTCGGAAGCATATACGCGGGACTGGACTTATACATACATTATATATATATATATATATATATATCATATATATATATATATATATATATATATATATATATATATATATATATATATATATATATATTATTTNTATNTAT
>NW_014040416.1:94600-98443 GCF_001186125.1 Sphaeroforma arctica JP610 | reverse complement strand
TATATTTATTTGTTATATATATGTAGTGTGTGTGTGTGTGTGTGTGTGTGTGTGTGTGTGTGTATGTATGTATGTATACATTCACGAATTATTGTATATATCTTCAATTACATTCATACTTGAAATCTAAGTTTTTGCTCGTGTTTGAATGACCAGATAGATGAGCATACGTCTCATATGCGTGCCGTGCACGCCATATATAAAGCGGGTCATAATATTGTGTACCTACCCAACTTTCAGTGCCTTCGTTGGCCTCGCTGCGCTTTCATCTTTGGCTGTGACTTTCCGTTTAGTCTACACAGCGACAAAGACGACCGGGTATGACAAATGAGTACATCGCGTCACATACTACTATGTATGTCTGAAAGTGTACAAGGGGTTAAAAATGCCGCTAAAATCTGCGCCTACCAAACTAGACATACCGGAAACAGACACGTGTAAGTGCATATTCAACTAACGCGCGCACATGAGATATTGTACAGTACGGGCGTCTGTACATATGGTGGCATAGATAAGTGAATGTTTGATAGGGGAATACACCAATCAGCTTAGGACTTGAAGGTTGCATATGAACATAGTTTGTAACATTTTAGTATGAGAGAGAGAGGGATCCCTACATAGAAAATTCGAAAAACGTGAGTCGTGTTATCGAGATCCAGGTGTCAAATTCAACATCATCACATACTTACATGGCAATAAAATCAATGCGTACTAGTTTCACTTCAAATAAGCAGATCACATACCGCAGCTTTGCCTCCGGTCCTTCCGGTTTTGTTCGTCTTTGTTGCTGTATAGCATTGGATGGAGGAGAATATTGGACACAATCAAAAAGTTGGTTCCAAAATTTATTGTGACTTACCACTTCTATGATATGAAATTAGTTGTGAATTACCACTTCTATGATATGAAATTAGTTGTGAATTACCACTTCTATGATATGAAATTAGTTGTGAAATACCATTTCTATGATATGTTATTGGTTATGAAATACCACTTCTATGATATGAAATTAGTTGTGAAATACCATTTCTATGATATGTTATTGGTTATGAAATACCACTTCTATGATATGAAATTAGTTGTGAATTACCATTTCTATGATATGAAATTAGTTGTGAATTGCCACTTCAATGATATAAAATTGGTTGTGTAATACCACTTCTATGATATTTGAATTACCACTTCTATGATATATAATTAGTTGTGTGAATTACCACTTATATGATATTAAATTAGTTGTGAATTACTACTTCTATAATATAGAGTGCAACGCTAAGCAAGCAGATCGCACAACAAAAAGGAACGAATATCATAAGCAGCAGCAGGCGATTCGATCCAGTGTTATTGCGTTAGTCCCTCGTGCCATGAAGAACATGTCTGACAATCAGGAACAACATAATCCTATGTCGATACCACATGTGCTGTGCGAGATGCGGTGATCAGTGTCTACGGATGTGGCAGGTGTCGTACAAAGACACAGGCAGCTATAGTGCCGCATTAAGCTTTTATGTCTGATTTAACTTATTGTCCAAGACGTCGCCAACCTATTCGATGTGTCGTCAATACAATCTTTACGGATGCATTCGAATCACATGCACCACCACAGAACAACTGAGTGGTATATAGTGAAGTTATATACACCAATGATAATCGACATGTATTGATGTATAGATGGACACGAATAAGCTACAAGCACCTCCAAAGGAACTTGTATATATATATATATATATAAAGCAATTCAGGTACATCAGAGAAGTGTACCTTACAACATTTTGCGATGGACTTATCGATGGCGTACGTTTCAGACTTCGTATGTCCCGTCGGTGTATATTTGCGAACACCAAAACGGTACAGATCACAAGAACTTTCAAAGACACATCAATGACTATATAGTCAGATGTACACACCGATGATGGTCGGCATATTGGTGGACGGGACAGGAGTGGTAGACCGCGATACCATTGGCGATGACTTGTCGAAGGCTGCAGCCGCTAGTGCAGCTGCTGATGGCAGAGAGGACGGGAGTGCGGAGGGTAACGTCTGGGAGGCAAGTATGGGAAAGTAGGGAAAGTGTGAGCAGGGGCCTATATCGTAGGGTGTCTTTTGGAACAGCCTTGTACAGAAAATGGATGGAAATGTGCATCAGATACACACAGGTCGCGAATAGACTTGTGTCGATGAGACAAGTATACGATCGTATGTACCTCAGAACACCCATATACATGTGCTACGATCCGGCATCGTTATAACCGTGACATATCTTAGAAATATCATATATATATAAATGTTATATGTACATTGCTTTCTTGCAGTGGTTTTAATACCGATATACACCGAACAAATTCGTATTTTCGTTGTGATATATTGCCTGTCATACGAACATCGAGTTCTCTCCGACCACACTCAAAATCCACCTTAAGTGTAAACATTTAGAAAACTAACAAACAAACACCACTGAAAGAAGCACCAACAGTCACCTACAGTCACCTACAGGCATCTGCATCACCCGGACCACCCAACAGCATCTGTCCACACACACCTTCGTAGCCGTCGCCTGTGTCTGTGACACCTGTTGTGCTGTTTGTTGCAAGAGCTGCTGCTGCTGAAGCACGAGAAGCGCTCGCTTGTGGTTCGTGGCCTCTGCTGCGTAGTACTCTTGTAACACATATGAGCCTGTGATCAGCCGTGAGTAGTCCCATCGCCGACTGAAGGTCTTGATGCTTGGCGTCTGTTATGATACATGCAATACTTGTAAGCAGTGGTGAGGTTTGGAAAGTGTTCTGAGATTGTGTGTATATTCGCCTATGTCCTGGTAAGTTGTGGATGCTATAGTGGATGCGTGGCACCAACTTCTGTGGCCAACCCTTCGAATCTAGATAGATGGCTCCCATCGACGTACGACACTAGTAGGTACGCATTGAAAGTAGGTATAACATGGCAGTGCCCGTTGGGTGTGAAGATTGCCAACATCGATTCAACGACTATAACTGCACCTCTGAGAATCTCTGTAATACAGCCGCGAGTTGGAAATCACAGGCACTTCTGTATTCATATGCAGACCAAATCTGCTGGACATGCAGTACTCGACCTCGTAGATATACTGTGTGCACGAATTCGCGCTCTGTATTGCAATTCTGACGAGACAATCATGGATACACACATCCAACGTCACACAGATGCACAAGCACGCACACCCGGATTTGCAGACCCTCACGTGGGGTACTAAACCGAACAATCATCCTGTGCCGTGATATGCACTGCACGAATATGCTGTAGACAGTCCCATGCGGAAATAGATCGGGGTATGACAACTGGGGTTAGATTGAGATGAACCTATGATCCAACACACCATCGTGGCATAAACTAAGCTAGTACGTCCATCTACTTTAACGTGTCTCAACCGCACATATGCTGAGATATACTTACCAGGTATCGCGCGCCGTAGTCTTTGACAGCCATGGGTCTGGGGTTGGCCGTGAGTAGCGATGGCTCCTTCGGTTGGCTGACTGTTTGTTTGTCCGACGCATCTTTACTTTTATTCGTTTCGCCTGCGCTGGATTTCCGATTTGTGCCTGCACCAGCAACACCAACCGGTTTTGAGTGGACTGTTCTTAACGGATTGGTAACTGAGCCACTTCACAATCAATTGCACTAGCTGTGTTCGAATGGCGTCTGTATGCTATTATTCGATGTCTGTTAAGTCATGCACTCGCAAGGCGGCGTGAATCAGATGATAGTTTTGCTATGGATGGTCTCACATGGACACCAGGACCATATATGTGCGCGATTGTATCAAAGCCTGGTCACAAGCGCGTATGCTTGAGGACATATGTATTTACACAC
>NW_014040416.1:85445-92751 GCF_001186125.1 Sphaeroforma arctica JP610 | reverse complement strand
TATATATATATATATTTATCGATCTGTAAGTTGTTGTAAACCCTTTATGGGGTGTGTTCAGCGTGGTAACTCAAGTGCGTGACAGAATACGGCGATGATCGACATTGGCAGTCACTGAGATACCGATGCTTGATAAAGCAGCGTTGCCATGCTTCTCGAATGCTCCTCTGGTCTCGGATTCGAGGTAGCTTATGAAGAATTTGAATTGTTCTACATTATTAATTTGAATACCGAACTGTTCTTTCCGTAGAATCTGCCACATGCGATTACTTTTACCGTGCAAAGGTAGCAACCACCCATATGAAAATGTTACATCCACAGTGAGAGCTTCAACCAGGTCAAGCCAAAACAGAACTCGCCGAGAATGGAAAATGAAGTGGAAATCTTTCATCAGCGATTGGAGAAAATCCATGTGAATATACCAAAAAAGGGCATACAGCAGGACGTGCCCTAGAATAGGTTTGAAATTTGAAACCGCTATTCATGAACAAGTCAGAGATACAGCATGCCCACCATATACAATAAGCCACAACTTGGTGTTCAAACGCTACTGTCCGGGGCAATATCTGCGTAGCTCGCTGCACTTGCAAAGAGTTCACATGTATCTTGCCGCTTATAATAGCCAGGCGAATACCTACTCCCCCTGCGCATTTACCCCCAACATGCCCCTTAAACATGCACCAACATACCTTCCCCGCCGTACCCCCTGGCTCTGTTCCAGAGTCTTTTGCCGTAACCTGTTTGGCATTATCGGTTCCCTTCGCAGCTGCAGCCTTCGCTAGTCTCTCCTTCTTACTAAGTTTACTTGTGCCGGCAGCTCCAACTTTCGTACCGTTGGCCCCCACTTTGGCCCGCGATTTCACATTTTTGGCCTTCAATTTATCGTTGCTATCGCTTTTGGTTAGACTACCAGCCGTCGGTGTGCCCAGCGGTTTACCGGTGCTTGTGTTAGCTGTCGCTGGTGTCGCACTCTTGCCGGTTGCAATGGACTTGGGCTGGCCCTGTATCGAAGGATGGGTGTGGTGAGCATATACATCTGTATTCATATTACATATACGTATTGTTGGTTGAGTCTGTGGGTCGATGGCTCAGGGGGAAATGGGGCGAGATGCGCAGTAGCAGCGACTTTGAGAAAAAAATATAGAAGTGATTATTAAAAGTTTATGGACAAGAAATGTGCTGTACAGTTTGCTACAAAGTTTCAAGAACACCTATATCAAGCAACCACTTCACTCGTACACTGTTGTGTGGGTCATTCCTTATAACCTCGCTTATATATAGGCCTCCCTTGTACTGTCTTTTGTGTCGCTGTCAATATACTCACCGCCCACCCTTGCACGTATAGGCACACGCACACAACAACCCCGGGGTGACCCACGCTCTGATACACTCAAACGGCTCTTGAGAAGAACCAGCCTGAAACAACTCCAAAAATATAATCAAAAGAACAAGTGCGGGCAAAAGCAAACGCGTCTGCGCGCAGAACCCGACATTGCAGACACATCAACACCACAAACAATCCGTTGCGGTATCCCATACCGGTGCCTGGGGATGTGGGTACGGGCTTGTATACGTGTCGTCGCTCTTGACCGGTTGTGTGGTCATTTTGTTCGCTGGGCCTGGATTGCCTGCTGCAGCGGTTCCTGCGGGGGTAGTTAAACTCGTAGTGGTGGAATGGTTGTTACTGTCTGTCAAGACGACAGTAGGCACCGGGGAGGGTCCCCTGGATTGCTCTCTCGAAGCCACAGCACTAGTCGCCTGCAATGAATTTCTACCATGTTCTGCGACCACGGTGGTAGTAGCGGCACCGTCGCTCGTTAACCCGCCAGTATTCTTCGATACAGCTGCATCTTGCAACCCGGCCTTTGATGTGGTGTCCAGGCTGCCTATCTTCGCGACCATGGTATCCGTGGGTTTACTGACGCTAACACCAGTTGATTTGCGACTACCTTGTACAGTACTCTTACCGTTTATCGCTGGCATATCCGTGGCTGACGTGGTTATCTGAACACCCTCGCCAGCGCTTGAACTTCCCACCGAGCCCGGAACGGATACGCCATTTGTACCTTTGGTTGCACTGGACGTACTCGATTGCTCACCCACAAGCGAGGTAGCATTCTTAATGAAAGAACTTTTACCTGTAAGCACGCTTAAACTTGAAGGTGGTAAAGCGGAACTCTGTGACTTTGCACGGCCACTGGCACCTGGACTCGAGTTCCGGGACCGATTTTTGCTTGTCGAGTTAGTTGGTGTATTGCGATCCCTGTCTGATCTAAGCCGAGAGGGTGTATCGCTTCCACTATTCGATTTCGCGCTCCCATCGTCGGTCGCGTAACTGTCTGGGTTAGCATCTAATACAGCGGTCACTTTCGGAACTGTAACGCCCGGCTCCCTCTTCATTATAATCTTAAGAGATGGGTTCTGCAGCATCATAAAGGTATAAGGACAATACTTCAGTATAGAGGTTTTACTTCAGAATGACATGTGTCCGTGCTACAGATATAACACTACAGAGCCTTGGATAAAGCCACACTGTGGAACTGGGTACTGAGGGAGTTGTGCAACACGCACAGATAGCGCTACACTGCGTACAAAGTCGATGTACAAGAAGATATCAAAACAGCAGAGCGACTCATGACTCGTGAACAACCTTCTCGCCGTACAGCATTGCAAAGAAAAGCCTCCCATGCTTACAATAATAGAAGTTATCACACCTGGAATTAACGCTAGATAGTCCTTTACTAACCGAGATTTCCCGAATAACATCACAACAGCAGAGCTACTCATGGCTCATCAATATCTCTCACATCCTACAATACTGCAAAGACTCCCAAGCAGACAACAACCAAAGTGACCAGACCCGAAATGGACGCTAGGCAGTGCTTTACTACACTATAACCGAACCGAAATTTTCCGTATACCATAAACACATGACGCAAATGTATGTACCTTCTGCACTGGTTTCGGTGGAGCATAGGCGGGCAGCTCGGCCATTTGCTTGGGAGTCAAACTCTCCCAGTGAGATTGCGCTATATAAACAATGAGAGTGATTAGCAGAAATGCTGTTGACGACGATCTTTGGAAAATGTATTCTAGTCGGATATAGTTCAAAAATTGATTCACATAAAGGAGCAAGCACACAAAAAGACTATTCCATCGAACATCAGGACAGGAAGACTCAAAGTTGTGTGGGGCACCTCGTTAAAAAGAAGTATATCCTCGTAGCGATTCCTCAACCCAAAATAAAATTACACCTTCTTGAAGATCTACTCTTTTGCCAATAGCTACGCACACACAACACACTGTGCCCCAGACCACCGCAATATGGGCACGATTTGCGAGAGGACGGGTGAAGATCCAGTACTGGACTTCTCACAAAACATGTTTTTTTACCACATGCAAAGATGAACATTCCGGAGATTGACTACTACCCGCGATAAGCGACACCACTACCAACATCTACATCACATTCAACTGAATTACTATGCGTGTTGGGTCGCACTTACCCATGTGCTGCACGAAGGCCGATTCCTTCACCGTAGCATCGCAATGGTTACATGTGGCTGTGATCAGGGTGTCGGTCAGAGGGTAATGTCCGAATATAGGCATGTCCTCAGGCACCAGAACGACCGCGTGGTTTTCATCGATGGAGTTTCTCCTCTGACAGACGGCCGCTGGGAGCGCGGCGGGCGGAGAGTCTGTGTTTGTAGGAAGGTTATGGCACGTGATAGACGATGAGAAGATAACTAAATATAAAAGATGAACGGAATAGATTGGCTGGAATGGTATGTGGAGAATATCTGCGTTGAACAGGTTTGCCTTGAACTTCGGGTGTAAAATTGGGTGTATCGTGAACCACATAACCCAGATTACAAGTGCGCGAACCGTGGTAAGTAGTTGCAACAATGTCCAAGGCGATTCTCTATCGCAACTGCCCATCAAATTCTAAGGTTTGAGGTAGACTCGATTTAGATTGGGAATACTTGGCATGGAAAAGTGGACTCAATAAACACTGAGAACAAATAAGATCCATGCCGAAAGCCAGCGTCAACTATACTCAGTACATACCCACAGCATCTGACTTGAGTTTCGCCAACAGAGCTGTCCATGAGCTTGCCTTCGGCAGCGGCTTCGCATCTGGAAATTCGCCCACATCCGGCAATTTCGAATCCGAACTGTCCGATTCTGTGAATAATTTGGCAATGCCAGCTGCCAGTTCTTTCCTGCCAGACCCCTTTTTAGCTTTATGTATCGTGTGTGGCACTTTCTCAAGCTTCTGATCCACATCTTTGCGTAGCTTTTCCAGCTCAGCAGTCTGAGATATACAAAATTGATAGCAATTTATGAACACCGCTTGTGGATGTGTGTATAGAACCGTCGCTACGCACCAAGGGCTTAGGTAGATAGGTTCATTAAAGCGGTCAATAGGATAAGTGTACGGACATGTTGTACAAGAATGATTGTGCTACTACATGAGATCGTCAATAATTCCATTGTGAAAGCTTTTTCGGTTATACATTCGGCTATCTGACACGCTATCGTTCCGTGCTCGCATTCAAAGGTTGTGGGTCATCTATATATATGCATATAACTAATTCGTTTACAATAATGGTGTTGTGTGATACTAGTCACCAAGAGTTCTTTAAAATTGTTAGCGCACAGACTGCCTCGACGTAATACGAAAACATATGAAGCATGTTGCACAATTTCACAGATCATAGTATAAAAAACCGATACTGTCAGGCTATGAATATATCCGTAAAACATACGTCTACATGCAAACAACCGTTTTTATAGGTGTAGGATAGAACATACAAGATAAGCGAATCACATATATACAATGGACATAGTATCTTTACTATCGCTATAGTGATATGTGGCTCACCGAATCTTGATATACTTGTGTTGCTATGCGTGTGCGCAGAGGAGTTATAGTGTCATTGACTATATTGACAGCTCTAAACATGTCAGGTGTGAATAAGAAACGATATGATACATTCAACTCATTCCATCAGTATCAAGCTTGTTTGCCTGTGTACACTACAAATCCCACATCACTTTGCGGTGTATTTGTATTCTACTAATATCCTCAGCATAGAACCGGATAACGAACGATATTCTCACACCATCGGCGGACCGACATCCACCAGCAGATCACACGAAGACAATTATTCGCGCTCGCATCTGATGACATATACTATTCTATAAAAAACCAACCCTTACGAAGTACAGCACAATGTATCCGTGTATCTGCAATTGTGTTTGCCATCTTCTGCACACCATCTGCCAAACGCGAATCCGGTGCAAACTGAAACTCAAACTCAAACTCAAATAACCACTCGAATTAATCGGTCAATCCGGAAAATAGAAGAGTAGAAATACAGTCCGTGCCGTGTCTCTGTGTGTACTTCTCGATTATCTAAATAATAGTTGATAATTTGGAAGATCACTGTAAATAAAAAGCCGAACAACGCATGTACTACAACTGCTCGCTTTTCAGAATCACAATACCATCCAACTTTCAACACATACACTCATCTCTAAAGTACGACAACCCAAAGTATAAACATACCAGTTCGTTGTACACCATCCGCTGCTCCTTGGTGAGTTGGGAGATCTCAAACACCGGTTTGCTTGGCTGTGATGACGGCCTGCCAGTGCGCACCTTCACCCGGCCCGGCCCTGACCCTGACATGGCGACTTAGCTTCCTATGATACACCATGAGTTCGCTTACTTTTCTTATAGTTGAGATTCACAATATCATTACTGTGCGTTTCTATTTAGTTGTGTACAGGATCTCTGTTCACGTGTCGATATATGCACAAGCATCTAACTATAAAATAAATAATTGCTGTTCTTGGGTTGTTGTGGTCCCCGAATGCCCCGAGGTTGTTCTATGGATTCAACGGGTGCTTGATTTCTTCGTTCTACAACCTTTAAATGTTCTCACGTCTTTCTAGCAGATACCTAAATAGTAAGACGCGTGGCGTGTGGTTCAACGTCAGAGACGGTTCTTCTACATTCACTATCTTCTGCCATCAGTACGAGCAACTCAGCAATAGACGATTTAGCAACCCAAGAGACCACAAGAGCCCAGGCCCCAAGAGACAAGTTCATCGATTTCCGATGCAATGTGTAAATAAAAATTCGCCCCCCCCCCCCCCCCCGCTCTCACTTTGACCTTTTCGGTGGTCGGCTATTTTTAGACCGTTTTAGCGGTATTTTATACCCAGTATCATATTAACCCCCGTCTTTTACAACTGTCGCCTGTCGGTCTCTTGGTGCAGCGAATTATATTTACGTTTATTTTTCTTTTTATACTGTTTTTTTGGGGGGTTTAGGGTTTTTACCTGCGGTAACGTATTTTATATTTTAGGAGACATGAAATATAATATAGATTGCACCTCAGGGCTCGGAGGCTCCAGAACCCGAATATTGATACAGGACAAAACAAAAGCAAACGTTAAAACGTAAACATAAAACATTTTGATTTTATCGTGACAACAAAAAACGCAATGAGGTCACAGCCGTGGACCATATGTCTGTGGCCATAAGGCACCCCCTAAATAATAAGTCAGCATTTCTACTATCAATTGATCGTCGCTTCAAAACAGTTCTGAACTTATAAACCGATTCTGATTGAATACAAAGTGATGACAAAAATTAAGTGAACTCTATTGGCTTGTCTTGGAGCAAAAAAAGCATGCATACAAACAAACATTTGAACACGTTGCTTTTGAACAATTGAATGAGTAGCTTTTATTCCAGAATATTTGTCCCTTTGGGGGGTTAAAGACTATCCAAACTGTGATCTGTAATACATTTGTATGTATATATAATATATATAAATATGGAGTTCTGAGCGAGATTGGAATTATAATTGTATGAATCAAACAAACTGGTTCTAGAATACAAAGTAGAGAGTTTGCAAATATGGCCGCCCCCAAGATGATCACCATTGAGATAATCAGCGATACCATTTGTCCCTGTAAGTATATAGAATGTGCCTCTGGTGTAACGTGAAAGTTAAGCAGGGTGACGGTGGTGCTAGCGTTCTATAGTTTCGAACCAGAGTTAAGCTTTACCTGCCACTACATGTGATTTTATGACCATTTTTACGTACACAAAAATTAAAGTACACCTACTGCCACTTAATTAGCTATACTCAGCTTTATACTGTCTTCACGAATGACATTAACCGCAACTGTCGCTATGTACGAGATTGTGTCGAAAGGGTTCATATATATATATATATGTGTGTGTGTGTGTGTGTGTGTGTGTGTGTGTGTGTGTGTGTGTGTGTGT
>NW_014040416.1:78183-84205 GCF_001186125.1 Sphaeroforma arctica JP610 | reverse complement strand
GTATATATGTGTATAGTGTATATGTACTATATATATATGTATATGTATATATGTTGTATAATATATATATATATGTGTGTGTGTGTGTGTGTGTGTGTGTGAGTGGTGTGTGTGTATGTATATATGTGTATATGTACAATGTTAGTGTATATATATATATGTCTGTGTCTGTGTCTGTGTCTGCGTATGGTTGTGTGTATACAGAATATATATATATATATACATATATATATATATATATATATATGTATATTCATGTATCCATGTATCCATGCCATGTATATTTATGTGTGTATATGTAGTATATCTAGGGGCATGGATGATTTGATAACGTTTGTACCTATCAATTGAGATAAATATATACGTCAATGTCGACAATTGTGTATTTCAAGGATAACATGTTGACAGGTACTTCTGATATAAATGCCTAGTTCATGACATACTAAAAGTGATGTCCCACGGTGGGCTCATTCTGCTGTTCTAAATTCAGGTTGTCTGCATCAGTATACTGAATTTCTATCCACGCTGCCTCCTATTCAGATACCCCTAGGTCATATTTTCCCATCAAATCAATTCCCACATGTTCCGTGATAAATATAGTTTGGTATTGATTAAAGGTTTTCCGTGGTCGCAAAAGTACGTATACAAACATGTACAATTAACTTTTTTTTGCATATCTAAGCACATTTTCTTCAGAATTAAGGGACAGTTGTACTATATGGTTTGCACTCCCGTGTAAGTTATTCGGACGCACGCATACATGTAGTAAAACATATCAGTAGTTACATTGCGCTGAATTTACGACAGAAGAAAAAGCCATCTCTTTGGACCGCGCTTTCAAATGGTTATTTTATAAATTTACGAGTTTGGTGCTTAGCCATGAAAACTAAAAGCGTACGATATACCACGAATATTCAGGGTGTTATGTCGGCTCTCGTCGACTCAAAACTGCGATGGACAGGTTCCGCAACAAGCAGCCAGCGTATGATTTTGCTGTCACTTGGCGCCCTTATATGCTCAACCCGACCCTGCCCAAGTATGTTGAGTTTTTGACTTCGGCGTCTAAGTACATTACACACCCCATTTTCGCGTATTGCTACGGAAAGGTTTTATGTGATTCTGAAATCTTTAAGAGTTGTGATGGGAATGGGACAGGGCATATATCCGTCCAGTTTCATTGGCTGGTATCTATTACAACCCCAGTTAAAATCGAAGTACTGACTTTCTCCGTAGATATGGTGTTGACAAGGTCGAGGCATACAATCAAAAATTCGGAGAATCACGCGTGAAAGCTATGGTTCCGCATCTTACAAGTGTTTTCAAGAAAGAAGATATTGACTTTAGCTTTGGCGGTCTGATATCCAACACCATGGACTCGCATCGCTTACTTAATATTGCTCTTGGAAATGGAGATGCGGCAGGACGTGCAACTCAAGACAAAGTGGTCAATCTCTTATTCAAGGTTAGTCGAAGCATTTTTTTGTGCGGTGTTGTTTCTCGAATAGTGCAACCAGTGCGTTATTATTGGGAGAAATGGGATTTTCAAAGCTTTAGGTTTCTGTCGAAGAGAGTTCGAGATATTACCTCATCGTCGTGTGTTAACTTTTGCCGTAGAAATTATTATAGGCAGCTGTGCACAGATAGATACGGGAGATTGTTTTAAATGTTTAGTTTTGTACATATAAATGCAAATCCTCACCATTCGGCCACATCAAGAACGCCCGTTGCATATATTAATCACGCCCACTATTTTCACACTTCAAAATCACGCATGCACTCTGAATCTTAGGCCTACTTCGAAGAGAGCAAAAATATTGGTGATCCTGAGTTGCTTACCCAAGTTGCAGCCGAGGCTGGCCTAGATGTTGAAAATGTGAAGGCTGTGCTAGCAAGCGATACCGGAGTGGATAATGTAAGTTCTGCGCAGTCGCTGATTGTGTGCCATCCTTATTTGTTTCCATTCAGATCTAGATTTTCCGAAGGAGATCTAGATTTGACCTCTGTGCCATTTCGAAACACTTCAATAGCTCGAACATGGGTATGGGTACCAAGAGCGAATGGATATTTGGCTTTGAATATTAAAATACTCCTTTTCGCTTTATACCTCAAGATTATGGCCGAGATGGCCGAGCGCAACGAAGGTGTCAATGGTGTACCACATTTCATCATTCAGAACAAGTACCGTATCGGAGGAGCTGAAGATCCCCAGGTATGGCATGACAATCCACCAGTACAACATATGTTTGTACTGTAACAATCATGTTATTTCCATCTTGAAGTTGATGCCCTGTCGTTTCCGTGCCCACGATTTTTAGTCCTTCCTGACTGTGTAGGAGTTGTTTGTTAGATTCAATTCACATTCACACAAAAAGCAATGATACTTACCTTCTAATATAATATATCCTACTTTCTTGGCAGGAATTTGTTGAGATCTTCGATGAAATTGCGGTTTCTAGTCAGTAACTGGGTGTCTAACCCTTTGGGCGAGCTCCTGACGAGCAACCGTGCGATGAGTTCTCCCGCATGGTTCAGTACACCGTATAGGCTGGTCCTTTGCTTGGTAGTTGGCGTATCTAGTGCTTCCACAATGACGGTACGTAGCAATGTAAACTCATCAAAAGAGCCCAGCTCACCCTGGCAATATCAAACGAGTATCACAGGTATCTAATACAAAAACACCTGGACGGAAAAGGTAAAACAGTGCCGTACGCGCATATTGGCAACGAAATAAAATTCACATATAATAGCAAAAAGAATGATTATTAGGTTTCTTATAGCCTCCTAAATTAGAACTTTTGACGAGAATTTTGTATGTATATGGACATCAAATTCAAATACACACAAACTCCAGAGGGTACAATCGTTATCTACGCGCATATCAGCTACTGAATAAATCAGCAACTATTCTCGAAGTACGAATCAGGAATATTTGTGTCTTTGCGTTATTGGCACTACATATTTTCAAACTAACTACGCACAAACTGAGAAAATATTTACTACTGTGCGATATACACTGATCGACTCGCTACAAAATGCAGGCACACATGGCAACTAAAACGAAGATGCACCAAATTAAAAAAACGGCTACCATATGTATCCAGTTTAAAATTCGCCTGGCATACCAAAGGCTAGAAAATTAACTACATACCATCTCCTAGGCAGTCGAACCAGAAACATGCGTCAGGGTACACAGAAGATATATACTTATGGATTCAAGTCGTAAGCGAATTCTAGACGCAAACAATATACGCAGTAGTCAGTCCAATGACCACCGTTCTATAACAGTTGGCACGCCAGTCTAGCGTGCTCATTTATTGGGTGTCTCCTTTACGTGTGGTGGAGTTAAACATGCACGGTGCCCCCTACCCGTGTCTAAGCCAAAGATTCTAACTTAAATAACAGTCTAGGCTGGTCATTTCCACCCTATGATCATTTTCTCCGAAGGCGGATGTAGGTTATCTCACTTAGCAATGTATGTAAGTCAAGCACTTGTGATCGATCCTCCTTCTCGAGCGCAATAAGACCACTTTGACTACACATACCACCGTCCAATGATCATGGAGCGTGTTACAATAGGCTTATATCACCCTCCATGGAAGTGCAACAGGCTTATGCCCTGTTGTTATCATCGAGCGGATGGACTCCACATGTCAACTATTATGCCGATGCTGGGAAAGCCTGTCTGGACGCTCGGCGATGCCTACCCAGAATTGGAAACTCAGCTTTTTAAAACTTGTCGACTCGTATGAAATGTGAAAGTATCGCAAAAGCACCGAGGGCAGTATTCCCACCTGAAACCTTCCGACGCTGAGGTGAAGGTGTGCCCGTTAAAACGCAATGTGCGCAAACAAAAGGTGACGCTTGATCCAAAGGATCGGAGAAATCGACCACGTTGTGATGCTGTGCTCGTTAAAATTACTAATATGATAATATGTTCCAAGACGTGTTTGGCTGCGACCTCTACGCACAACATGGCCTAAATCACCTGAAGCATGAGTCCGTGCAGTTCTCAAGTACCAGGTCAGATCGGCATTGAGTCGAGTGCAAGCTAGGTCTAGTGGTAGCATATCACCTATCAATACGCTTGTACAATGTGCTCATCGCAGCACTTCATGTGGTTTGTTTTGTTTCTGAAGGCGCGAGCTCTGACGTCGTGGTATCCACTCGTTCTTATCATACTTCAGTCGCTTGCCCCGAACGGCCTTCTTCCGCACAGTCAGGCATGTACACAAGGCGTGCACGCAGACACATCCGTAAGCATGTGCACGCAGAAGTGCTTCTGTGTCTTTATCAACGTCCGAGTCTCTGTCCGAGTCCGTGACTGCTTCGGCTGGAATATTGTTCGCCTCCAGTAGACCTCGGGTGGCGCGCGTGCGTTTCAGTACATATATGAAGCAATGCTTTTTGCGCTGCGTAGTGGGGTGGATTGAAAATATACATGAATAAGCGAAAGAATCAGAAAGGATAAACAGTATACCTAACGCAGGATACATTCGACGAGGCACTCACTACCAGCTATTCAGAGCAATATACTGTGCATAAGAGCAATCAGATACGCCCGATGGACTCGTGTAAGTCATCTCGAAAAGCAATTTTTTTAAAAGAAACACACACCTTTCTACCCAGAAGTCGTGCTGATGGTGGTCCAATCGGTGGCAGTGCCAAGTGCGCGAACTTGACTGCGTGCGGAGGCGATAACCTATCTGCATGGGATTGGACTAATCCAAACAAAAAAACATTCACACATGATGAGGACAGGTACATTGATAATGTATGGTCGAGACTAGACGAGCTGGAAAAAGCCTTCTGAGCTACAATCTCTATCTCAAGATTTGACATTGTGATGAAGATGTAGCATGTGAAGTGGAACCGGGCATTGCATACAGAAAAAACAGCAGGTGTTTGTTGTCTCTCACTACACAGCACACCATATAAGCTACAGAGATATATAACACATACCCATATGAGAAATGAAAGCTGATTCCTTCACAACATCGTCACAGTGTCTACACCTGACAGTCAAGAGCGTGTCGAACAGAGGATATTGTCCAAATATAGGCATATCATCTCGGAAAAGCCTCATAGCATGACCCTCATCAACTATTCCATCGAATTTTACTGGAGGCAATTCTATTTCAGCGACATCGTCTGCAGATCACAAAGCCGATATATGAGAAAACGTGCACATATATTGAAACGCGCAGAATTATAGCATTTGCTTTCATCAACATACTATATCTAAAAAGAGTATGTATTTGAATGAAAAAAAATAGCGCGACAGATATTGTATCATACTCAATTTGTAGGCAAGGATGTATTTCTCCCCGGCAGAATACAATACAATACCTAAACGCATACTGAACATTTCGGCGTTTTCAAGAACTTACCAGGTAGTAACTTGGCCTCGGCCTCAAGTTTGCTAAGTAGGGCCATCCACGAATCGGCCTCTGGTATCGGTCGTAACTCATTTAGATCGCATGCGACGTCGGATTGTCTGAACAGCTGATTTGTATCTACGGGAGATTCGCTAGCCATGGAGTGAGTGTCACTCGCGTTAGGTGTTGCATACGTCTCGAGCCCGCACTCAAGCGCGCATTCGTCAGCTGTTTTATTGGTATCTAAGCTGTGAGAGTCACCATCGACCAGATGGAGACGACTATCGACAGAATGCCCTTCGTATAATACAGACGGCACAGAATTCGTCTTCGTGGGTACTTCCGTCAGCACATTCGCCACAATAGAGGTCTGAATTATAAAATCCAGTCATGAGTGCTAGCGTTCTACCGATTCTTGGATACGACCGCGCACAGATTCACATGGCGACGATTTATAACATCTCAAGCTCACTCTAACTTTCTTATTTTCTGATCATTTTTTGCCTATTTTTTCTTTTCGTGAGCGATATTGAGTGTGACGCTAGAGACGTACGATACTTCCTGCAACACGGCAAAAGACCGTTCAGTAAATCGAACAATGATCCACCTTGTAAGGCACATGTATATATGAATGTATAAGAATTATA
>NW_014040416.1:74778-77225 GCF_001186125.1 Sphaeroforma arctica JP610 | reverse complement strand
TATATAGGTAAATTATTGTGACCAGACTAATTGATTTATATCCAGCTCTGAATGGCCTGCAATTATTTCCAAAACATTGGGCAGGTTCGTCCCGCGTATCCAAAGAGCGTCTCAACAAATCCAACCGAGAAATGATTAAAACTATTTAATAGCTCTGCGTCAACTAAAGAGGAAGTAGAGACTGTACAATGCAGAACACATATGGCCTAAATGAGAGGTGATACTATACTAATATTCATTCAAATTTATGGACATAAATTTATGGACAACCCCCCCACACACTACATTAGGGCATAACACGCTGGAGTACTGCCAGACATTTAACTGGAGTGAAAATCGAATATCTTCGATGAGTCCGACATATAAGTTCATCAAAAAAATGCGTACTAGCACAATATACGACAAGCGATTCCTTCAATTAATTTAAAGCATACAAAGCACTGAAACGATTCCTTCAAGTGATATTAAGCAAACAAAGCACTGATTCAACTACATCACATATTCCGGTGCCCTCGACAGAGGAAAAAAAACTGGCGGAATAGTATGAATAAATAGAAACAGAAATACCAGTGAGTCAGAAAAATCCCGATCCTCCGTCCGTTTACGACCCAATTGGTACAACGGTGATGGTTTGCGTAGTTGTGACGAGGTTCTGGCAACGCACAGCTTCCGTCGCCCGCGTCCACGCTGAGACATTGCTCGCTGACTTGGATTCAACTTTGCGTACCATGTGCCTCAATCAGAAACCGTTTGTATACACACTGAATCGTTCAAGTTAAACACTGATTGTAAATTTCTAATATCGACTATGTCTCGACTTTATATGAGTATCTTCTGTGCTTACAACGTTATGCCTCCAAGTACATCCGCCGGTCGGTGTGTTGTGAGGCGAGTATTTATCAGAATATCAAAAATCTTTGTTCCACAAGGTTACTGGCGTATGTGGTATATGATGCTTACAATACAAGCAGTATACTTTCTAACTTTCCCTTTCTACTTTGTTGTTTTGAAGCCAACGGATTATATTTCAACGACCTATGACACTGAGAGGCAGTGGGGAGGAGGACTGGGTCACTGGGATGTCTACGATATTCTGTTCTTGTTCAAAAGTGCTTTTGCGCGGGCATGGGACTTTGTCACCGGGGCTTGGGGTGGGGCCTTGGGCTTCATACACAGTGAATGGTTTTATATAATTGCCCCAGGTTGAAATCGACAAATACACGCAACACACAAGTCAAAAGAAGAGAGTGAAGACTGAGAAGGCAGAGTGAGAAAGAGAATACTCGAAAAGAGAGGGAAAGGCTAAATATGCAAAACAAATAAAAAATTTCAGGAGTAAAAATAGAAATAGTAGAGATTTTTATATTTTTATAGCCATGTTCGATTTCAGAAGGCTATGAGATAGTATAGAGAGTATTTAATTTTAAAAAAAAGTATTCCGGAGCGGCTAAAAATACTCTGAAAAGCAAACAAACATAAAGGCCGAAATGTAGGTGTATATTTAGTTTCGGACTCGAAAAGCCCAAACCTGAGGACTAGAGCCCAAGAGAATATTGGTCAATTATTGGCCAATTTCTAGTGAGTGTGTTCGAGGCATTTGAGTTGGGTACATTTCTCTCTCTAGCAACGAATTTATTTGGGGCGTCCCTATCAAGCCTCACAGGGCCCTTCAAATATTTTGAGGTATGCAACTGTGCAAGGCATGGTTCAATTTTGCTCCCCAACAGACAAAGCAGTTGACTCTTGTTGTGTGTGTCTGTATCACTGTGAGTCTGTGTGAGAGTGAACTCGCCCAACAACGGTTATGGGGGAGACAGGCACTCATGCAGTCAGGAGGGCGCAGGGGAGGGGGGAATAAAAGAATAAAAACGGAAACACGCGCCCTATCCGAGCCTTTTTTGGAATTGAAGGTAAACTTATATGATAATGTTTTTATGTAGAACAAAAAGACTATCCTTTCCGAAACAAATATAACCCGATTTAGTTTTTCTTTTTCTTTTCATTTTTTGTAGAATATATCCCTTTCACAATTATAAATAAATCCGGATGGTCTAGCTGGTTATGACGGCTGCTTAACACGCAGCAGGTCGGCGGTTCAAGTCCGCCTCTGGAAATTAAATTTGTTTTGCTTTAAAAAATCTATAGTTTTTGCATCGGGACGCAAATCTGGCCTCGAACAGGGTGTCATCCAACCCTGAGTACGATCTACCGACTTTCGACACGCGGCGCCAACCCTCCGTATAAATGATGAGCTTATCACGCCGACGCTTGCAGATGCCCCTTGGAACACACGTTACTTCCCGCTGAAGATGGCCAAACAATGAGGTTATTTATCCCAAAATGAAGGAAATTCCGCCTACGAGGACTGGTGTGTCCAGAATGGCGGTGCGGGTACCAAATTCAAGTACTATAAGGGGTTTACGCATCCTGGTAGGCCCGAAACTGCT
>NW_014040416.1:42827-51497 GCF_001186125.1 Sphaeroforma arctica JP610 | reverse complement strand
CGCACCGGACCTCAGTCAGCGGCAGCAGCACTTGGCGCAAGGGTTTTGCGAGTACCTTATGGCCTGTAAATCACCCATGGGTCTGGTGTCATAGTTGTACCATGCAACCCAGGCGTTTGTCTTGAGGGTCAAGTATAACATTATCCCAGACGCTGCGCTGCGTCATGAAATCGCCATCACTCTACACCTGTGCCCCGAATCGCTGTGGGCGGTACCGATGGCGATCTTGTCCCTGTATGTCGAGGAGAGTGTAACCCTGGAGTACACGGTGTACGAACTCAAGCGCTTCAACCTGTTTGTGGCGTACGTGACACTGACCGAGGTGCCATTGGCACAGCTCACACTGTTAGTTGCACTCGCCGCGGCCGTCTTAATGGACGTCGATGTTGAGAGTATAAGGTATGACGACTATTGGAATACACTGGCCGGTGGCCTGTACGTATCGGACGATTTTTTCGGGTTTGTGAAGCGAGGGATCTTTGATGCCGCCATTATCCCAAACACATCACGTCCAAGGTCAGCGAATGAAGGGCGTCGGGACACAGCCCTGTTCTACTTTGGCTATCTCGCCGGACTCTTCCCACTACAACACGCCGACCAGATCGTACGTGATTCCAAACGACCCACGCTACCCGTCGATGCAAAACACATCTTGAGGACGAGACAAACCTACCTGGTGCTGCCGAGCAGCTATAAGTTTAAGAGTATAGCGACACCCCAGGTTCTAGGTACCGTGAAATCCAGCACTCACCAGTTTACATTAAAATGTGACCTCAAGAATCTATACATGTACCACCACGATCCAATGGGTCATGTGGACAGCTCGAACATGCTCATGTACCAGCGTCGAAAGCGCATGGTGACGCTCACATCGCTGCTACCGATTCTTGCTCTACTCTAGGAACCACTCGCAAGGAAGGAAGCAAATCTCCCCCGCGTGGACACTAAGGCCCGCCATACTGGGCCACTAATGTATATGTACAGCAATGAGACGGGACTCTCTGATCCGGATTTCGAGTCACCCCCGCAACAGGAGTTTAAGGCTCGCTTCTTTTTTCTAAGTCGAAATAATAATTAGACAAAATCGCCTAAGTCAACGCGATTGTCTGGTTTTGGCTAATAATAATAAATTAAAAATTTATGTCATTTATATAATACGGAATGATATCGCAGCCAAAATCACCACCACCAAGAACGACACAATCACAAAGAACAACGATCTCGAGTTTAACTCTTCAACCAACCTCTTTGTCCGCATGTCCAAATTCTGGTCGTCGGTATACGTGCAGTATTTGTTCATGTCTCCGGCGGTTTTCTTGCACTCAACATCAGTTCCCGTCTTACCCTGAGTGGTGCACGTTCCGGCCGTAAACCGCTTTCCAAAAACGGACTCTTTGTCGCACTTCATCCCGACACGGTTGTACTCGTATTTGACGTCAGCGGCCGTTACCGTAGCGGGTTTGGTCGCAGAGTCTACCTTGTCGCTCTCGTACATGCAAAAGTTATGCTTTGTACCGTCACGTATGCATTCCGTGTCGGTCCCCATACCACTCTTATGGCCGTGGCGTCGTTGATGGGCGGTGCGCTGAATCCGTGGTTTGTGCGCACGTACATTGACACATTGACCGGTTCATCTCAAGACAAGGATAAAGACAACCAGGTTCAGGATTTTTTTTCAGACGACGACACCATGGGGTCGCGGACTTCAACAAGGCTCTGTGTAAGATGCGCGCGGGTAACTATCCTACTCTGTCCATGTCCACCCTGGCCATGCTAGAGACACTGTATTTCCGGGTGACCGGAACGTACGGTAGGTTGAGTGTCGCGTACCACCGATTCATGGCCACGGAATTCTGGGAGTACCTACAGGTCATACATTTACGTAAAGGAATCCCGAACCGTCGAGGAGGACGTTGCCGTTACTCACGCTCGCGTATTAGGTGCTAGTCTGTACAATGCGTATAGCTATCTGCTCAAGACTCTGGGTGGCGGTGTTGATGATGATGATGATGATGATGATGAAGATGATGATGCTGAAATTGATGACGATTCTGCCGGATTGACCTCCACGCTAAACCGACCGCTAGTATCCACACTTATGGACACCGCCATGACCCCAGACCGCACCTCTGTGTTCCATTCGCAGGCTACCTTTTTAGCAGAGATTGAGACTCGGACCTCGGGTACACGGGCGGTCAAAGTGGCGGATACGGGTTCAGCGACCCCGGGCCGGAAACGGGGGGTTAGTAGTCGCGCGGCCAAGAAAGCTTACGCGGCTGCCGTGGCGTTTTCGAACCCTGACACAATGTGCCGTGAGCTAGCTGCCGCGCTGGAAGTACTGATGGTACACGCGACCATCAGTGCCCTGTTGCCGGCAAAGACAGTCTCCGACGTTGCATCCGGTATGGTCGAAGAAGCTCAGGAAAAAAAAAAATCCTCTAAGAGGGCGCATGACCACTTTGTCTACCCGACTTGGATCAAGCCGACAATGAGCAAGGCACGTGCGCTGGATAGATTTCTAGACGAAATATTGGATAATATGCCGCGAGCGAGATGGTACGAGCCCGACCCCAACGACAGTGTGTTGTCAAACTTCAACGGTGACTTGGTGGATAACTGGGATCCGCCGGTACCTGTGGGCACCAAATATACTACGGCCTGCCCGCCCACCACTGTACCAGTCGTTTCGACCAAGCTTTACGTGTTTCCGACACCCAGCCGACTGTCACACATTATTATCGGAGGGCATACCCGATTACTAGATCACCTGGACCTAGACCTAGATGGTCTTGACACTATCAAGGGGTACACGGGTCTGGCCACACCATTTGTCGCGGTGTGTGTGTTTAGGAAGTCGACCCTTAACCGACCAATGCACAACGTGCTGCTAAACGCACCGGAATATGCGGATCAGTCGCTGTTACCGAAGTTGCCCAAGCTGGCCATGCAACTCAGCGTTGGTAAGACGCGCGGTGGGTCTAAGGCCGTTCTGGTTGACAAGAAATTATGCGACGAAGACACGTGTGAACTGCCGCCGGTCCGGGTTGTGAACTTTGCGATCCCGTTCGATCACTTAAATAAGCACTATCTACTTCGCACGAACATTCGTCAGAAGTCCAAGATGTGCGAGTACGAGACTATCCGGGTGTTGAACAACAAGTCCCACGCGGAAAAAAAAAGTACGTGTGCTTTGTCAACCACGCCACGGATGCGGTCTGGGCGATTGTGTGGCATTTTTGCAACGAGTTTAAGCGGTACCTGCAATACAAACGGTCGACCGTAGAGGAGGCATATGTCTTGACTGGGCGTCCACGGTATACAAAGCTCACGGCCAATGCGTTTGGGTTGAAGGAGTTCGAGATGGATGTCGCGTGTGGATCCAAGTCTGAAGCGATTGAGACCGGCGGATATGCAGACGACGCACAGTCAGATGTAGACACAACCACAGCCGCAGCCACGGTGGCATTTGGGGGGTTAACTGTGGGGGACAATCCGCCATTGTCATTATTGTCGAACACGACGACGATGACGACGACGACCATCACCACCACCACTACTAACAAGAATAAGGTAATGGACATTGTTGTCAGTGCTCCATGGCAGCAGCCGCCTAAGCGTCGCAGGCTGAAGAGGATGTCGGAGGTGGAGGCGACGTCGTCGGACCACACTATTCCACCTCTAACACATGTTGACGTGGAAAGTATGGGTGTGGATGCGTTTATGGAACTCGGCAACAGCCTGTTGAATCCACCGGACCTGATTATTCCGGACAGTGCGCAACACAGTGATTCCGAGATGCTGTGTACACCCCAACCAAAGTCGCGTGGGTGTAATAAGCGTCGTGGTCGTAAGCGTGAGGTGAGTGGCACATCTAACGTGCACGAGGACTTGGCTACAGTGTCTGAGGTCGAGGCTGAGACTGAGGCTGATGGTAGTAGTATCAGTGATGATGATGATGATGATGATGATGGTGGTGTTGGTGGTAGCGATATGGGGTTCTAGGGGTTTTAGGGATGTGGGGTTTGAGGTTGCAAAGCGGATTTGGAAATTGTAAATAAAACGTGGATGTGTGTTTAAAATTCAAAATTCAAAATAAATAGATTGAGGGTTTTCAAGTACGAGTTAACAATATTGAAAAATAATGAAATAGCGAAATTACTAGATAGGTCTGGTTATTTCTGTTTTTGAATTTTACTCACACACCCGTTTCAAGAAACCGACAAAAACCACTTAAACAGAATCACACTTTGAACAACAACACACAACCAACTGTTTGAATAATAACATAAAAAACAAAAACAATATCAATGTCTTGGAAAGTAGGAACCACCAACGTGCGTCTGCGCCGTAACGCCGGCACCACGAACCAATACATTAATGCGACCGCCATTGGCATGGATGCCGGTTCCGCCGACCAGAGGTCCGGCAGCGTGGCCGTTGGCAATTCGGCGGGCCATGACACACAGGGTGCCTCATCAGTCGCTATCGGGGAAGACGTGGGGTCGGATACCCAGGGTCCAGATTCGGTTGCCATAGGTAAGGCTGCCGGTCAAACCACGTAGGGCAATTTGGCGATTGCTGTGGGGATTGGTGCGGGTCAGACGACACAGGGTTTAAATTCGGTAGCGATGGGGTTGCGAGCTGGTGAGACAAATCTGGGTGGGAGCTGTGTCGCCGTGGGGCGCGCGTCCGGTGAAACAACCCAGGGTGTTTATGCGGTGGCTATAGGAACAGCAGCTGGGGGAAATACATAGGGTGAAAGATCGGTGGCCATGGATGTAAACGCGGGCTTAACAACCCAGGGTAATTCGGCCGTGGCTATAGGATCAGATGTGGGAATGATAACCCAGGGTAATTCGGCCGTGGCTATAGGTCAGGTCTCCGGGAGAGACATACAGGGGGAGTATTCCGTGGCTATAGGTGGTAGCGCGGGTTATCTTAACCAGGGTGTTTCGTCAGTGGCTATCGGGCACGAGGCCGGCAAAACGAGACTGGGTGAAAATGCGGTGGCGGTGGGTAGACAAGCGGGTGAAACGACACAAGGTACGAAATCGGTGGCCGTAGGCTACTTGGCGGCCAACGCAAGTCAATCATATGATGCCGTAGCCGTCGAAAATAGTGCAGGTATGACAAGCCAGGGTGCAAGCATCGTGGCCATTGGCTTCGCCGCAGGACAAGTAACTTAGGCATACAACACGGTGGCAATTGGGGTTCTCGCTGGTAACACGGACCAAGCCAACAACTGTGTTGCGATTGGTTCTAACGCTGTAAAACCAACACAGGGTGCTTCGTCAGTCGCCATTGGACACTCGGGTGTGACAGACCAGGGTTATAATTCGGTGGCGATTGGCAACTTGGCGGAAGAAACAACCCAGGGTTATAATTCGGTGGCGATTGGCAACTTAGCGGGAGAAACAAACAAGGGTATACAGGCGGTGGCCATTGGTACTTCTGCGGGTGAAACGACCCAAGGTGTACTTTCGATTGCTGTAGGGCAGAACGCGGGTGGGGAAAACCAGAGTGATATAGCGCTTGCCATAGGGTACAATGCTGGTAATACCAATCAGAGGTTCAATGCAGTGGCTTTAGGTAAATCCGCTGGACAAACAGAACAGTTTTCTCATTCTGTTGCAATTGGAGATAGGGCAGCGTCTACAGACCAGGGGGTTAGCGCAGTTTCTATAGGACACGGTGCGGGTAATACCACACAGGGTGGCTATGGTGTGGCAGTTGGATACTATACAGGATATACCGACCAGGGCAATCGGGCAGTTTCTATAGGGTACAATTCGGGCAAAGACGCACAGGGTGTGGGTGCAGTAGCTCTAGGTATAGGTGCGGGTGGTACAAACCAGGGTATGAGATCAATTGCTGTTGGTTTTGGAGCGGAACAAAACGAACAAGGTGTAGCCTCAATTGCTGTTGGTTTAAGAGCAGGAGAAACCAAACAGGGTGAGAGCGTGGTGGCCATTGGTTCCTACGCATGCTATAAGGCATCGGCAGACAACACTATTACGCTGAATGCAACTGGTGTGAATTTATCAAACACGGTCGCCAACTCGCTGATGAGTCCCAACGCGCTGACGTACAACCCTGCGACCGACGAGATTACGTACACCTTGTTGACGACTGCAACCAAGGAGGACATTATCTCGTTGACACGCGACGCCGGCAGCATTCTGGGCCAGCTGGAGGTCAAGGAATTCAACTACATCAACAAGTGCAAGTACATCCAGTACGGTACACCCGTAACGGCCGAGCCGTTTGCCAGCTGGCTGAGCACTGAGAAATTGGACGCTGCTGGATGGGCGGCCAAGCTGGCGATATCCGGTGGCGCTGCGGCCGAGTTCGAAAACGTCCCTGACGAAGACAACCCGGTGATCCAGCAAATTTATGCCGACTACGTGTTTGTTGTGGAAGCGGTGCCCGCGACAATCGTCGACAAGGACGATGCGCACTTTGGGTTTATGGCCGCGGATGTGCAAACTGTTCATCCGGAACTCGTGTACAGCGACGTTGACGGCAACGCGCTGGATATCAAATGGAACAACATTACGACGCTGCTGGTCAAGAAGATTCAAGCACTAGCCGCCCAGGTTGACGCACAGGAACAAAACCCCTAAACTTGCTGGACAAGTCTTCTGGGGGGTTTTAGAAATAATTCGAACACAAGACTAACATTACGTCGCTGCTGGTCAAGGAGATTCAGCATCTGCGCGCAGACCTTGTATCGACACGAGCCGAACTGGCCGCCCGGATTGACGCGCTGGAACAAAATCCCTAAACTTTTTTTTGAAAATACGCCCCACAGCGACGCCACCCCCGACCCAACAGCCACCGCGTTCTCACCCTGAGATACAGTTGCTGCAACGTTTCCAACCGCTACAGCATATGACCCCTGACTACCACCAGCAGTTTCTGATTCTACCGCTATCGAACGCACACCCTGGTCTACAGCCCCGGTGTTAAGGCCCAGCGCAATGCTTCCTGCACCTTGGTTGCTTAGCCTCGCAGCGCTACCCACGGCAATCGCAGAGTTGCCCTGTGTCGTCTGTCCCGCAACCCTCCCAATCGCGACGGCGCGCGTTGATTGTGAGCCAACACTTGCGTTCTGCCCAATGGCCACTGAATCCGAACCCTGGTCCATATTACCCGCTTCCGAACCCACGGCAATCGCAGCGAACGCCAGGTTACTATACCCCGCACTGCGTCCAACAGCCACCCCGCGTCCCGCTTGATTTATGGAGCCAGCTTCCGGTCCAATAGCCGTCGCATTCATGCCCATGTGTCTCTTTGCCCGCTTCAAAGCCTATAGCGACGGCATTTTCACTCTGCGTGTCCATCCCCGCATCAGATCCAATGGCCACGGAACTTTCACCTTGCGTGTCATTTCCCGCCGAATTGCCAATCGCCACACTTCCCGACGCCTGATTTGTCGTGCCGGCGTCCATACCTATGGCGGTCGCGTCACTGGAATAGTTCGTGGTGCCGGCGTTACGGCCCAGTCGCACGTTAGTGGTCCCTACTTTCCAAGACATGTTTTTTTTATTACTAGGGTTTAGTTGTTTGATGTTTGTTATAAAGTATTTTTTTCTTTCAAAAACAGTTACAGTAAGCTGTGCTGAAAAACCCACATAAGTGAAGGCAATTTATATGTTTATTTTGAACGAAAATTGGTAGCTAAATGTACGTTGTAAAGGGCTCGATCGGCATATCTTCGACGCCCAGTAATTCTTCGAGTAGTTTTACCTGATCCATTTTTTAGACTGATTATATTTATCTCTCGTGGTAGAGGTACATGTACCTTTAGGGTATATACATATTTTGCCTCAATGGTAGAGGTACATGTACCTTTAGGGTATATACATATTTTGCCTCAATGATAGAGGTACATGTACCTTTAAGATACATACATATTTTGTCTCAATGGTAATGCGATTTGTAAACAGCAGCGTGGAAACCACCCTGTACTACGAGCGTTCGGGTGTTTTCTAGGTGCTCTGACGTCCGCGACTTGCTTGTACCATTGACCTTGACAACCGTGTTGGATAGTTGATTGTTCATGTCGGCTATATCGGATCGTTCAAGTCGGTGATGTCAAGGTCCGAGCACCCCTCGGTGCCGAAATGTTACGACATGTATGACCAGATGCCCGCCCTCGCGACGAGATGTCGTCTGTTGGTCCGTACACTCGAACGGTATCACCGTTTGAGTCGGGTCTATTTGTGACTCGTGAACTTGTGATACGATTTGTAAATATCGTACACGAGGCCACATCGGCTGCTTTTCTGCCGCCTGTGTCCGGTTCAGCTCAACTTCTCGCATTCTCTCTATACGTTCTGCGTGCTCCAGTGATTCCCGTATGTACTACGACGCTACGCTCAAAGAGGTTGTGTCCGGTTTAAACGGACACAAAATTGCAACAACAAAAAATTCACCGCTTGTGTCCAGTTCAAACGGACACAAAATTGCAAAATCACCGCTTGTGTCCGGTTCAAACGGACACAAAATTGCACGAGTGTGACATACAAAAGAGGCGAGTTTACATTTGGCATGAAATAAAGGCATTTTTCGATTTGGCATAAAAAAAATGGTAAATATGCCACTAAATAAAGAGTATTTGGTGTGTAAGGTCTATAGTTGTAAACACTGTAGCACCTTCCATCCTTC